>NW_007252247.1:235727-237787 GCF_000164805.1 Carlito syrichta | reverse complement strand
AGTTTATTTAGAAAGTAAATTGGAGACAGGGAAAGAGGAAAATCACCTCCCCTAAAGGGGGAGGGGAGGGGAACAAAGCTTGAGAAAGCCTGGCCTGTCCCGGGCTCAAGGAGCGCACGGCCACCCCGTAGCTTGGCAGGGCGCTGGCTGCCGTGGCCGGCCCAGTGGCCCTGGGCCCTTCCAAGAGACGTCAGGAAGCTGGATTTGGGTCGCAGTGGTGGGCAAGGGGCGTGCTTTGAAATGTGTGATGAGAAACTCCTTTTCTCGGGGGTGGACGGGCGGGTCGCTGCACACGAGGTCCGCGCGGCCACCGGGGCGGCTGCCCAGGTGCAGGGAGAGGTGCCCCCAGCCCCGGGCCCAGGGCCCGATTTGCAGCCAGGGCGCTTCCTAGGGGGGCCCCTGGGACTCCCTGGTGAGAAAAGAGGCGGGCTCCGCCTTGGACCTCCCTGGAGGCTTTACGCACGGGGCTTCTGCGATTCTCCCCCTGCCGCGGAACCCCGTTCCCCCGCGGTGGCTTCCTTGCTCGTGCTCTCCGTGTTTCAACAGTTTTAAAGACCTTTTCTTCTCGTAGAAAAGCGGGGACGTGTACAGAAGTAGAAAGAGTCAGAATGAAGCCATGCGCCCACTTCAGCGATGGCTATCAAGGCGCGCGCGCGCGCACACACCCCCCGACCCCCCCACACACGATTTAAGGACACGATTCCCCAGCCCCGCGGGGTTATTTGGAAGCAAATTCCAGAGATCACATCTCTTCCCCACGGATGCTCCAATGTGGGTCCTTTCGACAGGATCACGGTCGTTTTTGGAGACCCTCCCTGCTGGCTGGTGCGACCAAAGGTTCCAGGTTCCCCCTGTGTATTTCCTGCCCTCTCCTCCCCCCCTCTGGAACCGACCATTTCTACAGCGAAACTTGGCTCCTTTTAATGGAAAAATGGCCTTTCCAGACCATCATCCAGGCGGTAAGGACACTCGTCACTATTTGGCAAATTCAAGGTCTTCTCAGTGAAGATGTAAGGAAGTATTATTTTCTCCAAATTTTAGAAGAGATGACAGGCCGTGAGTTCGCACCGGCGCTTCTAGTGCAGAAGGTATTTGGTGATATAAGGAGTCAGGCTGCATTTTTTTTTTTTTTTTTGAGTTGGAGTCTCACTCTGTCGCCCAGATTGGAGTGCAGTGGCCGCTTCTGGCCACCGCAGCCTGGACCCGCTGGGCTCCGGCGATCCTTCCGCCTCAGCCTTCCAAGGAGCTGGAATTACAGGCCTGCGCTACCACGCCCGGCTGATTTTTTTTGATTTATTGTAGAGATGAGGGCTCACCAAGTTGCCCAGGCGGGTCTCGAACCCTCGGGCTCAGCCAATCCACTCACCTCAGCCTCCCAAGGCGCGGGATTACAAGCTGAGCCGCCGAGCCCGGCTAGGCTGCATTTTTTGATGTTTGACTGTGGGCGCCCTTCAAGCCTCGCCCTGCCTTTCCCCTCGCCCCCACATCCGGGGCGGATAAGAAAGCTGATAAGCACAGCAACTTGCCCCAATCACCCGCCCTCACCAAGCCCCGCCCGACCCCGGGCCAGGCCCCTCCTGCTTTCAAGCCTGCAGGTCCCCGCCAAGATCTCCACTCTGGAAGGAGTAAACCTCTCCATAGCCTCTTGGTGGGAAGGTGGCCTCCTCAGCCTCCACGTACAAACCGCATCTTGAGGGAGAATCCTTTCTGCTTTTGCATGGTGGCCGCAAGAACACGTTAACTCTTCGATTTTGTACTTATATTCCTTTTTTTTTTCTCAGCCTGAAAAACTCCATTTCTAGTGATGCTCACATAATCACTTATTTGCTTTCGCCTACTGTAGCGTAGAGGTCCAAAAATGACAATACCAACATTACTGCTAAGGCAATTATTCAAAGCGGATAAATATCATTTTTCAGCTCATGTTATCCGCAGGGAATGTCTATCTAGAGATGTACCCTTAAGTGGTTGTGGTTTGTTTGTTTGTGTTTGTTTTTTTTGAGTTGGAGTCTCACTCTGTCGCCCAGACTGGAGTGCAGTGGCCGCTCCCGGCCACCGCA
>NW_007252247.1:216075-235610 GCF_000164805.1 Carlito syrichta | reverse complement strand
ATCCGCTCACCTCAGCCTCCCAAAGGCGCGGGATGACAGGCTGAGCCACCGAGCCGGGCTAAGTGGTTGTGTTTTAAGTGACTGAATTATTCTTCTCTGTGTGCCCGTGTGGCTGCTGATGCAAGGGTGTGTTTTAATTTCTATTTTTAGGGTTTTTCGATTTAATTGGTTTTATGCTGTTATAAATATTCATATAGTTCAAAAGTCAAATCCCTCCAACCTAGACCAAAAAAAAAACCTCAAGAGATATTGACCTTCGATTCCCATCTTCTCCCCTATCCATTATTACATCATATGATTTATCTTTCCATTGTTTCTTTTTAATACAAGAAAACATGCATATATATTTATAAGTTCATATTTTAGATAAATGTAATATTGCATACACAATTTTGATCACCTTACCTTTTGCATTTGATGATATTTGGAGGCAATCACTTCATAGCAGTATACACAAATATTAAAATGCTGTTGTAATCAATTAATTAATGTTACTTAAATGTATTGGATTGATTGTTATGTCTGGTACCAATTCTGTTATATCGCTTAAGATATACGGATATAGAAATGTAATCTTTGAAATTCTGCAACATTCCTATAACTACATAAAACTAATCGTTGATTATGTCTAAAGATCTGGTCTGTGCTGTCTCTCTCTTTTTGTTTAATTGGATATTTGAGAGTTTCTGTATTTATAGTCTAATGTTTGCACTAATACTAATACCTTTATGGAATACCTTAGTCCCTTGTTTTTTAGTTTATTGGTTTCTTACTATGCACGTTACTGAAAATGAACTAGAAGCTGGGCTCGGTGGCTCAGCCTGTAATCCGGGGCCTTTGGGAGGCTGAGGTGAGTGGATTGCCTGAGCCCGCGGGTTCAAGACCCGCCTGGGCAACTTGGCGAGACCTCATCTCTACAATAAATCAAAAGTGAGCCGGGCGTGGTAGCGCGCGCCTGTAGTTCCAGCTACTCAGAAGGCTGAAGTGGAAGGATCGCCGGAGCCCAGCAGGTCAAGGCTGCGGTGGCCGGGAGCGGCCATTGCACCACTCCAGTCTGGGTGACAGAGTGAGACTCCAACTCAAAAAAAAAAAGAAAATGAACTAGAACTTTCTTTCCCACAGCACTTCCCTTGGAGTCACCTTCTTTCACTCACAGTCCAGACCTGTGAAGCCAGCAGGGTGGCGATGCCCCTTGCCAATCACGTCTTCACATTTCCCCACTCACTCTCTCTGTTCCTCTTTTCTTCATTGTCAGGGCACGTTCCCTCCACATAATGTGCTGTTCTCCTTAAAGCTACTGCTTAGCCTTAGTCTGCACTTAAATATATGTTGAATGCTCCACACGGACACTTATTAAATGTGTCTTCAGTCACTTTGAGTATTTGAAGCTTAGCTTCCAGTCATTCCCCAAATAAGGATGGGATCCCTGGTCCCTGAACCCTTCCAAGTTCAAAACGTTTCTGCAGCTTTTAGCCTTGAAAATCTCTTTATGGACAACAATTTCTGGTAAAATGTCACTGCTTTCCAGGGAGATTATTCTATTCAGATTCTCTCTTTTGTTACGATGAATACATAAAGCCTCCCCTCCCCTCATCCAATTATTTTCTGGATTCCTCAGGGGAGGGTGCTTGTCTTCTACTTAGGCAAGGGGGTTAGGCCAGGTCACTTTTTTAGCTTTGGGGTTCTTGGGATTCATATTCTACTTTCCGCAAGAAGTAGTCAAAAACGACCTGCGCTTTCTCCAAGTTGCCCAATGACCTTCCTGACTTACAAATGCCCTTTTTCCTCCCTGTGGTCTTAGTGTTCCTGTTCTACTCAATATGGAGTCTGTCTCCCAGCAGGAGCCAGGAGATTGAGACGCATGTCTGTCTGTCAGTGCACTATCGTAAAGCACCTTTCCAAACCTTGTCGGTTTATAACTTTTTAACGCAACATCAAATACATTCCCTTTACAAGTGGATCTATGTAAGGAACAATATTTTTCAAAACTCACAAAAGAGCAGTCAGTCTCAAGGAAATTACCCTTCCCTGCTAAGAAATTTTCAATGTTTCAAAGGCAAACTATTAACTCGGACTATAATAAGGAATTTTACTAATGTAGTAAGATATTCAGAAATTCTGCAATATTCCTATAACTACATAAAACTAGTCATTGATCATGTCTAAAGATCTTGTTGAAGTAAAAAGAATCACCATATAAACAATTTTCCTAAATGCATTATTGAAGAATTGATCATGATTGCTGAAATTCTGTTCTCAAATGGTACAAATATCTAAATTCCAACTAATTGATCTTTCCCTCTATTTTATAAAAGCCAGATACTTTGTCCCTTTCAGAAGGGCTCCAATAATGGGCACCTCTTACCTAAGGAGGGTGCATTTAGAGGTATTTTGTACAGGTGCCCTCTGTCCCAGGAGTCCAGGAACGGTGAGGACTCCAGTCTTGGGAATCTCAAATTCTTAGTTACTCAAGCTTGTGACAATGGAAAGAATGGTCTTTTGTACCTGATTATCAATTACATATCTAGCTCAACTCCTCACTTATCATATACACCTAGAGGTAACCATGTTATTCATTACATTCACACCCAGAGGTAATCTCCTCCAGTTTCAGGTGTCCTTTGAAGAAGCCATTTATTAGCATCTTCTGAGGACCTCTCCTTGCTAGTGTAATCCTGTCCTAAAATTCCTCCTGGTGTGCCAATCTCCCTCACTTGAAGCCTTTTCTGCACAGGAACCAATGTGCACGCCCACATCTTAGCTAACTTTATTTTGCTTTTCACATTTAACACTCAAGCGACCTCATTCTGGGTGGTTCTTATTGACTTTGGTCATCTTGTTTTTTGTTTTGAGTCGGAGTCTCACTGTTGCCCAGGCTGGAGTGCAGTGGCATGCTCATGGCCACCAAAGTCTTGAACTGCTGGGCTCGGGAGATCCTTCTGCTTCAGCCTTCCAAGTAAGTTGGAACTACAGGTGTGTGTCTCACGCCTGGCTAAACTTTTTTTTTTTTTGGTTGGTTGTTTATTGTAGAGATGAGGTCTTGCCAAGTTGCCCAGGCTGGTCTCAAACCCTTGGGCTGAGGCAATCCTCTCACCTCCAAAGTGCGGGGATTACAGGCGTGAGGACTTTGGTCATCTTTGATAATGGCTTTTTATGTTTTATTCCTCCTCCTTGGAGTCTCCACCATGATCAGCCACACATAGAATTTGCTTAAAAAGTTGAAGAGTTTTCAGTCCATACACATTTTTCTAAGGAAGTGAGTAAGGTGGCTTTAAATGTTCTTTGGTCTTACAACTGACTTAAAATTCTAGACATCTGTCAGGCGTGGTGGCTCATGCCTGTAATCCCAGCACTTTGGGAGGCCGAGGCAAGAGGATTGCCTGAGCAGGTGGGTTCTAGACCAGCCTGGGCAACATGGTGAGATCTCGTCTCTATAATAAATCAAAAAATTAGCTGGGCATGGTGGCACACGCCTGTATTTCCAGCTACTTGGCAGGCTGAGGTGGAAGGATCACCTGAGCCCAGCAGGTCGAGCTGTGGTCCAGCCTGGGCAACAGAGTGAGACTCTGACTCAAAAAATAGAAATAAAAAATAAAATTCTAGACACTCTGCAGAACAGATATTTATATATTTATTAAATAAACCAATTAGGAAAGTTGTAAGACATTAGTAGATTAGACAAATTAGTACAAAAAGACTATTGAACAAAAGTCTCAAAGATGAAGTTTTAGAAGATAAGGGAAAGTTTTCAAACTTATGGGTAATTTTAGAATTCAAATGGAAATGATATTTCACCTTTGGCTTATAAAATTATCAGAAACTTTAAAATTCTAATAAAATGAACTGGTATAAAACAAGCATTCTCGTCGGGCTCGGTGGCTCAGCCTGTAATCCCAGCACTTTGGGAGGCCGAGGCGAGTGGATTGCCTGAGCCCACAGGTTCAAGACCAGCCCAGGTAATTTGGCAAGACTTCATCTCTACAATAAAAATCAAAAACAGTAGCCGGGCATGGTAGCACGTGCCTGTTGTTCCAGCTACTTAGAAGGCTGGGGCAAAGGGATCGCCAAGCCCAGCAGGTCGACGCTGGAGTGGCCATGAGTGTGCCACGGCACTCCAGCCTGGGCAACAGAGTGAGACTTCAACTCAAAAAATAAAATAAACCAAATAAAACAAAGAAAATAAAACATGCATTCTCAAGTGTTTAAACTGGGAGAATAAATTTTTACAACCCTTTAGAAAAGCAAGCAACTTGGTGATTCAAGAATATCCTACTTGATAAAGCAACTAAATTTTGGAAGATCCATACAAAGAACATAATCTGCTGGGCTCGGTGGCTCAGCCTATAATCCCACACTTTGGGAGGCCGAGGTGAGTGGATTGCCTGAGCCCGCGGGTTTGAGACCCACCTGGGCAACTTGGCGAGACCTCCTCTCTACAAGAAATCACAAAATTAGCCTGGCGTGGTAGCACTCGCCTGTAGTTCCAGCTACTTGGAAGGCTGAGGCGGAAGGATCGCCAGAGCCCAGCAGGTCGAGCGGCCACTGCACTCCAGTCTGGGTGACAGAGTGAGACTCCAACTTAAAAAATAAAAACAAAAAACAAAAAAACAAAGAACATAATCTGCAATATCAAAGCAAGGTTCCTCCCCAAGATGTTCATCACAACATTATTTGCAATAATAAAATGTTAGGAAAAGTAATAAATGTTCAAACAGAGAAAAATAGAATTACCAAAGTAATATTCACCAAAAGTAAATGAGAAAATGTTTATGTTATGAGGCTAAAAGAAAGCATAAGAGATTTTTTTAAAAATGTGTTTGTGTGTATCTATGTAATGCTTCCAATGTAAAGATTACACAAAGAAAGACAAGTTTCTATGTTTTGTGCGTCTCTTGGTGACTCTGTCTTCCTTCTACATTTGTATATTTTCCAAATAGTTTATAATGGAAACATATAGTATTAGCTTTTTGAGTTAAAAAATGTTTTTCAGAATTTCCTTCATGTTGTTTGATGCCTGCCACGTTTTGTTTTGGTTTCTTTCTCTAAAGTCAGAGTGTTGAGATTAATGCCCCGGTTCCCTTTCATTCAGGGGTCAATTCGTGTGTGGGCACCGGGAGCTGATGCAGAAAGCCCCTGTGACTGGAGCAGTTTCTCACCAGTCAGGACACATCCAAGATGATTCCTCTTCGGAAGGTTTCACGCTACCTGTTCCAGGACCCCATTGCAAAGCTCATCTCCCTCCCCGCCCCAGGGAGAGCTCTAGGGTTAGGGAGGGGCAGAATCAACAGCCCGCAGAAGGAGCTCAACACCTTCCAGGAAGGAGGAAGCCCAGGGAGCTTGAGCACAGGGAGTGGATTGAGAGGTCAAGAGGGAACAGGAGCCCTAAGAGCACACATGACCTGTCTGGAGCTTAGAGCCTACTCTGGAAGCAATTAGGAGCCTCTCAAAGGTGTGAACCTAGAAGTGACATGATTTAGTGTGAACTGGCAGAAGCTCACTGTTCCAAGGTGATCGCCCAGCAAGAGAAGCCTAAGTTGAGGTCTGGGAGGTCTGCAAGGATTAGATCCCATCCTCTTCAGAGCTGAGACATGTGGAATGGGGGCTATTGACAGAATTCAAGGTGAGGACAAAAGGCGTGGTCCTATATGTGCTTTAGGAAGTTTGCCCTGATGCAGGCCTCTTCCCAGACACTTGAGTCCTTCCGTGGGAAAAAATGAAACCATGGCTCCTTATTGGCAAAAGAGAAAAATTCATGCAAACATTTAAAAGAGTAATTTGGGAATCTACATAATGGTTTTACAAGTACATGTCCTCCAACTTAATAGATTAATGGCTACGAATTCATCATCTTGTGTCTTCCAACATGTGTCCATGCACTGGATTTTTTTTTTTTTTTAAGGACAGCAAGGCAGAGCTTTATTGCAAGCAAGTAAAACCAGAGCAAAATTTTTAGAGCAAGCCAGGACACTCCTAAGAATAAAAAAGAGTGGACTGTTCAGAGAGCAAGACAGACCCGCTTATTTATTTGGTTTGGTTTTTATGTTTATTTTTCTTTGCCTTAGTCTCTGGTCTTGGTTGGTTAGTTCCCTCTCGGGCTTGTTTTCCCTCTTTACGATTAGGTCATAAATCCTTCATGTGACCTTTGACATGAGCTAATGTTTAGATAGTGTTAATTCTACCTTGTTCAAGTTACAAGTGTCTTTAAACAATTTGGGGGCGACACATTTTCTATCTTTTCATGGTTTACTACTCACACACGCAATGAGCTCCGGTTGACAAGACTAAGCAGACGATTAACATAAAATAGAAGTCTGAAACCACCAAGTATCATAAAGGAAAGGAGTTTACAATTTTAGGATTTCAGGGAGTTTCAAAAGAATCTAGCAAGATTGCTCCTGATCTAGGGTTTGCAGGTGTTTCTTTAAAGAGCTGTTGCTTCTCCACACCTCTTGGTTACTAGGGGGTTTAATATGGCTGTTTTTCTCTCGCAAGCATTAGCAGCGATTGACTAGATAAGGTCAACCTTCCCAGCAGGTTACATGGAGGCAGGGGAGAAAACCACATTCCTAAGGGCCTTGCTGAGAGAGAAAAAAATAGTAGTCAAGCGGCTTTCGCATTCGGCCCAGCTCAACAAGAAAGAACATTTCTGAAGCAAGTAAATAACTAATTTTCATCTGGCTTCCCGTTTCGTACCCTTTTTCCTCTTCATTCCCTGTTCCTATCAGCCTAACTAGGTAACTCTAAGGAAGAAAGCAAGGCACATATTTGGGAAAAGGCATTTCCAGGCAAACAGCAAGCACAAAAGCCTGTTTATTTGAGAAGAAGCGAGGGGGCCCTGGGAACCAGCAACATTTTAAAATTTTTATTTTATTTTATTTTTTTGAGTTGGAGTCTCACTGTCACCCAGACTGGAGTACAGTGGCCGCTCCCGGCCACTGCAGCCTCGACCTGCTGGGCTCCGGCGATCCTTCCGCCTCAGCCTTGCAAGTAGCTGGAACTACAGGCACGCGCTACCACACCCGGCTAATTTTTTTGATTTATTGTAGAGTTGAGGTCTCGCCTGCCCAGGCGGGTCTCGAACCCACGAGCTTAGGCAATCCACTCACCTCGGTCTCCCAAAGGTGCGGGATTACAGGCTGAGCCACCGAGCCCGGCCCAGCGACTTTATTTTAAATGCTAATCTGCCTGGCTGACCCCAAGTCCAAAAGTGCCTCCAGAAAAGCTGTTTTATGGACCTATAACTGGAATACAAAAAACCACATGTATTCAAAGTGCTAAATGTTATATAAAGTCGATCCCCGGAATCAAGACAGTACACCTACCACATTATCCCCAATTTCTCCAACTCCTGAATTTGAATCTCCATTTTAATTGGAATTGGGCTGACTGGCATGTGGCCTTCCACCCAGGAGTCCTATCTCCAGGAACCTGGGGCGAAGCTGGCTAGGCCACTGGGTCCTGGTCTGATCAGAGCAAGTTGGCTGCAGGGGACACGGGTGGACATATCACCGGCTCCTTCTGCAGGGTCTCAGGGGCAACTTGACAGTGGCCTTGAGTTCAGCCTTGTCCCTGTTGAGCTGTGGCCAGGGTTCCTGGGGGACATGGGGTTGTCCAGGGACAGGGGCTGGGGCCATGGGGACTGTCCTAGCTCTGTGAGACTGGTAGAGGATGAGGACTGGACTTGGCTTGTCCTGGGCTCTGGTGAGAAGATCTTCGGTTGGGAATTTCCTGAGAGGTGCCAACCCTGGTGACAGCATCTTGAGCCCTGGTGACAGCATCTTGGACCCTGGACTTTGGAGCACTGGGCTCTGGGAGCACCCTGGGGTGTAGCCTGGGATGTGCTTTGAAGTCACTTCTTTGCTTTAAGTCACTTTCTTACCCACACAGACACACACTCTGTTTGTCAGATCCAGGGCCAGCTCCTGAGTTGGGAGAGCTTTCACTTTGCTTTGGGAAAGCTTTTGAACCCAACCTTCCTGGACGGATTGGACTCTAAGCAGAAAATCAGGCCCTCAGGTTGCCTTTTTTCCCCCAAAGGAGCGGGGTCTCTGGTCCTCACTTTCTGTTGAGCTGTGACACCTGCATGTGGGAAAAATGGTCCTGCACAGTCCTCAGAGCTTGGAAGGACGGTCACAACCTGAAGACAGGACAGCAGTCCAGGGATAGCTCTAGAAGGGGCTTCTGCCCTCAAATCCACCCTAGATCTTTCCCATATATGTGGAAAGCTACATCGTTGTTGGTGAACAAATAGAATTTTTTTTTTTTGAGTTGGGGTCTCACTCGGTCACCCAGATTGGAGTGCAGTGGCCGCTCCCGGCCACCGCAGCCTCGACCTGCTGGGGTCTGGCGATCCTTCCATCTCAGCCTTCCAAGTAGCCGGAATTACAGGCATGCGCTACCATACCCGGCTGATTTTTTGATTTATTATAGAGATGAGGTCTCGCTGCCCAGGCGGGTCTCGAACCCGCGGGCTCAGGCAATCCACTCACCTCAGCCTCCCAAAGGCGTGGGATTACAGGCTGAGCCACCAAGCCCGGCTCAGATAGAATTTTTAAATAATGTGTTTTGTAATCAAGCCAAAATTTTTTAATTGATTTGATTTGAAAAGAAGAAGAAAGCTTGTCATAGAAAAAGCCGTCGATGATTTCAAACCTAATTGGCTTCCGGCAGGCCTCAGAAGACCCTGTATGCACCTGTGCCTTACCCACACATCCTCACTGGGCCTCCCTGGCTGCTCTGAACACTATGGCAGTGAAGGAAGGAAACCATAGACTGGGCTCTTGACTCTTTGTGGAAGTGTGAAAACGGGAGGAAAAGTCCTCTTGCTTGCGTTTTGTGAACATATCCTCTTCTATTGCCTTTCTGTCTGGTGATAGTGATCACCCTCTCCCAGCATAACTAACAGCGCTCCCCTCAGCTTCCAACCTGTGTCCCTTAAGAGGTGTGAGAAGGAAACCCTCCCTGTGGGTCCTGGTCCCTGACCCCCATTCAGGCCTCTCTCTCTCCTCTCAATCCCATCACCTTTCCTTGTTCCTCCCACCTAGGGCAGTCAAACTCTTGCTCACCTTGAAACCATTATACAGTTTGAACATCATGACTGGGATGTTCTTCCCACCCTCCTACTTGAGTGATTTCTCTCCGCTATTCAGATTTCCGTTTCAATGCCAACCCAAATCTGCACATCTCCAATCCCAGCTGCTGGGGGACCTGAACCCAGAACGGTGAGTCCAACCTGGGTAACAAAATGCGATCCTCAAATGCCAACTCAGACAAATCCTTTCATGAAAACATGTTTCCTAATGTACAACATCAGGGAGGGATTTTGAGTTTGTCTCTCTCACCAGCCTAAACTCCCCAAAGGCAAGGACTAGACTGTTAATAACTGTGTGCACAGGGCCAGGTTTGGTGTCTGGCATATATGGTTGATATTCAGCATTCTGGTAAGTTTCCAGGCTGGAGTTGTGAGTTTGAGATCAGTAGATGGAACTCGTCCCTAACCAAAGGCCATTTTACCCCCCAGAAGACATTGGCGAGTCCTGGAGATTTTTTTCCATGTTGCAATGGGGTAGAGGCTTGCCGCTGTCATCTCTGACTGAAGATGAGGGATACTAAGCATCTCCGTGCATAAGACTGCCCACAATAATGAGAAATATCTGATGGAAAGTGTCAGTAGCACGGAGGCAAAGAATCGCTGGTCCATAGTGATGCTATGGGCCTGCCAAACAAATTCTCAGTTCTCATGGGACAACTGGTCTCTTGCCGAGATATTCAGGAATCAAGTAATGTGATTCCTCCAACTTTCTTCTTTTGTTCAGGATGACTTTGACTATTCCGCATCTCTTGCGATTCCACACAAATTTTAAGATTAGTTTTTCTATTTCTGTGGAGAAATCAAATGCTCTTCTTAAATTTCTTTTTTTTTTTTTTGAATTGGAGTCTCACTCCGTTGTCCAGGCTGGAGTGCAGTGGCATGCTTACGGCCACGCCAGCATCAATCTGCTGGGCTCTGGTAATCCTTCCGCTTCAGCCTTCCAAATAGCAGGAACTACAGGAGTGTGCTACCATGCCCGACTAATTTTTTGATTTTTTTTTTTTATTATTGTAGGGACGAGGTCTTGCCAAGTTGCCCGGGCTGGTCTTGAATCTGCAGGCTCAGGCAATCCATTTGCCTCGGCCTCCCAAAATGCTGGGATGACAAACTGAGTCACCAAGTCTGGCCCTCTTCTTAAATTTAAAGATGCTTAATTTATAGAGTTTTCTTTCTCTTGAAGGAAAAAAAAAAACCATTTTGGTATCAAATTACAGTTATTTTAGTTATTATACAGTGTTAATTAGGTATATTTCTATGCAAGATTTTGTAATTTAGAAACCTGTTCCTCAGTCTATGTGGTCATATGGCATGGATGAGAAGAAACATTCTTCTCCAGAGGTTTATATGGAGAAAAGACAGATGATACTGTTTCTTCAAACTTTAAAACCAAAAGATGGAACAGGATCACTAGAAACTCAAAAATCTTAGAATAAGATTTTTTGATTAGTTTTTTGTAGTTTTAGGAATTTTCTTTTCTGGTGCTTCCTGCTGATGTCATCTTTTTGTGGAGAGAAGAGATGAATCTAAATAATACTTTTCTTGTACTTAGCAGAATAATATTTTCAAAGTTAGGAGATTGAAAGATATTAAATGGCCCACCTGGAGCTTAAAACCTATTCTGAAAGTAATTAGAAACCTCTCAAGGGTGTGAGCCTAGAAGTGACATGATCTGGTGTGAATTGGCAGACGTTCACTGCTCCCTGGTGATCACCCTACAGAGAAACCTAAGTCAGCTGGGTTCATGTTCATGGGTTGGACAAATATATGTTGTTAAAATGACCATACTACCCAAAGCAATCTCCAGATTCAATGTAATCACTATCAAAATACCAATGACATTCTTTACAGAAATAGAAAAAAAAAAAATCCTAAAATTTAAAAAAATCCACAAGAGACCCAGAAAAGCCAAAGCCATCCTGAGCAAAAAGAACAAAGCTGGAGGAATCACATTACCTGACTTCAAATTATACTACAAAATCATAATAACTAAAACAGTATGGTACTAGCATAAAAACAAACACATAACCCAGTGGAACAAAATGAAGAATCCAGACATATATCCATGCATTTACAGTCAATTCATTTTTGACAAAGATGGCAAGAATATGCATTGGGGAAAAGGAAAGTCTCTTCAATAAAGGGTGCTGGGATAATTGTATATCCATATTTGGAAGCATGCAGCTAGACCCTTGTCTATAACCATGTGCAAAAATCAAATCAGAATGGTTTAAAAACTTAAATCTAAGACCCAGAACTATGAAACTGTTAGAAGAAACATTGAGAAAGCATCCTAGGACATTTTCTTGGGCAAGGATTTTTTTTGGGGGGGGGTAAGACCTCACAAGCACAGGCAACCAAAGCAAAATGGACATATAGGATTACATCAAGCTTAAAATCTTCTGCATAGCAAAGGAACAATCAACAAAGTGAAGAGAAAACCCAGAGAATTGAAGAAAATATTTGCTGACTACCCTTCTGACAAGGAACTAATAACCATAGTATATAAGGAGGTCAAACAACCCAAAAGAAAAAAAAATTCAGTTTGAAAAATATGCAAAAGATCTGAGTAGACATTTATCCAAAGAACACATACAAGTCGCCAACAGGCATATGAAAAAATGCTTAACCTCAGTCGTCATCAGAGAAATGCAAATCAAAACTACAATGAGACATAATCTCACCCTAATTGAAATGAGACAGGCAATAACGAAAGCTGTTGAGGTTGGAGAGAAAGGGGAACGCTCATACGTGGCTGCTGGGAATATAAATTCGTACAGCCACTCTGGCGGTTCCTCAAAAACTAAAAATAAATACCCACTCCTGGGTATTTATCCGAAGGCAAGGAAATTCACATACTGAAGCGATATGGTTATTGCAGCACGCTTCACAATAAACAAATTATGGAATCAGCCAATATGTTCATCAATGGATAAACGGATAAAGAAAATATGATTCATGTAAGCAGTGGAATATTATTCAGTTATAAAAAAAAAAGAGTGAAATCCTGTCCTTTGTAAAAGCATAGATGGAACTGGAAGACATGATGTTCAGTGAAATAAGGCAGGCTCAGAAGGATAAATATCTCATGTTTTCGTATGTAGGAGCTAAAAAAAACAATCGAATTCATGGAAATCTCCAGCAGAAGGATGATTACCAAAGCTAGAAAGGATAGTGAGGAGAGAAGCATAAAGTGGGGTTGACCAATGAGTAGAAAAATACAGTTAGAATGAAGAAGATCTAGGATTCAGTACATAATAGGGTGACCATAATGAACAATAATTCATTGTGTATTTTTAAATAACTAAAGGAGTGTAATTGGAATGTTCCTACACAAAGAAGTGAAAAATACTTGAGGTGATGGATACCGCAATTACCTTGATTTGATCATTGCACATTGAATGCCTGTATCAAAACATCACTTCGATCCGATAAGTATGTAAAATGACTGTGTATTTATAATAATTTAAAATTTAAAAAAAACACCAAAGCTAGGAGGGTTCTCATTCTGTCAACTAACGTAATGTAGGTTTAGACAACAGTCACAAGCTCCCATGTAATAAGTATCTACTAGGCACCAGGACATGAGAGATGTGTATGGCATAGTAAAACACTGGCATAAAAACAGCCTTTGTGGAGATGACTTAAACTTTAAAACCCCAATGGTTTTAAGAAAAAAATTAAAGCACAAAATATTAATAAGAATTAATATGTTTCTCTACACTGACATAAAGTACTGCTTATTTGTGAATTGCCATAGCTGTTTTCATAAAAGGTGATTCAATCTTGTAGTTTTGCATTTTTGTTGTAATTATTACTAGGCTATTTGTGTTTCCAATGTCTCTGAAAGTTGCTGATAGAATATTTTTAAGAATCATTTGAAAAATGGGAAGATATTTATATCGCCCAATAGGTTATTCCTTTCTAGCATTGCACTTACTGTTCAAGCAAACTAGTCAAATGGTTTTTTAGTTTGAAAGATGTATACAGTTGGTCTAAAAGATGCAACAACCAAGCAACATCTACCTTCTTTTAAATTAGGGGACTTGGAATGTGACAGCCCTCCCCAGTTTCTATGGTGTCCCAACAGCATTGCAAAACTGTTATCAATAAGCAGGAGGTAAGTGGGTTCCGGAAGTCCATTTTTTAAACGTCTCCATTAACTTTTTCCCTACTTATTACCTACCAATGATGCCCTTCTTCCTGCTGGTAGGAATATTATTTATTTCCGTTTCACAAATTCAACCCAATTAATTGGGTCTGATATAAATGAGCCTAGACAGCTGAAACATGGCGATGCCATAATGATTGTGAATCTATCTTTCAGGTTGCAAGCAATGAATAACATGTTCTCATTGAGCATAAACCAGTCCCACAGTTCAACAGTCATCCTTGTTTACTGTTGATCAGTGTTTCCGATTGTCCTTCTCAACTTCTTCTGAATGAAATAGCATATAGATCTATATAGATCTAGAACTAGTCAGAAAGAAATGTTTTCTTCCAGCCTCTTAGAATCACTACTTGGAGCCCTGCAAGCTAAAATGACAAAAAAACAAAAAAGGGCTTAACAAGAGAAAAGACAACATGTATTCACTTTCTTTGCTTACAATATTCTCAGAAGGGTAACAAAGAAAGTGGATAATTCAATAACTGAAGATAGAGACTTAAATGTGAACTTAATAGTCAGATAATGAGCTGAGAATGGGGGTAATTCGGACAAAGCTTTCTTCTGCATCTGTTGATTCTCAAATGCCTTCAGCTCAAAATAAGCCTTATGCCACTGGGGTATAATTTGGATACCTTACAAAAGTGAGAAATTGAGCTTAAATATGATCACATTCAGGGATCTAAGTACAAATAACTAGGCCAAAGAGAGTGACCTGGTCCTAAAAAACCTTATCATGTTGGGAAGGCTGTTTGTGAAACTATGCGTGGGTGGTGTAGTTTCTGTTTATCATGATGGGAACACCCATGTAATGAAACCAAGGCATGAAAGAGAACATTTCTTCCAGAAATTTCTTTCATGCTATCTTCTGATCACTACGTTTTTCCTCATCAAATAAACCACTATTGCGGGTGTTATAATATCATAAGCATACTTGGAATTTTATTATTTAAGCATGCATCTCTATATACTATGCTCCATCTGTCATTATTAAACTCCATTAAAGAGGAAATAATAAAGTATGCAATTCTGTCTAATTTATTTTCTCTGGTGTTTGTGAGAATAATATGATGTTGTGTGTAGTTGAAGTTTGTTCTTTTTTTTTTTTTTTTTTTGAGTTGGAGTCTCACTCTGTCACCCAGACTGGAGTGCAGTGGCTGCACCCGGCCACCACAGCCTCGACCCACTGGGCTCCGGTGATCCTTCCGCCTCAGCCTTCCAAGTAGCTGGAACTACAGGCGCGTGCTACCACGCCCAGCTAATTTTTGATTTTTGACTTATTGTAGAGATGAGGACTCTCCAAGTTGCCCAGGTGGGTTTCGAACCCGCAGGCTCAGGCAATTCATTCACCTCAGCCTCCCAAGGAACAGGATTACAGGCTGAGCCACCAAGCCCGGCTGAAGTTTGTTCTTATACTGAGTAAAAATTAGATTTAAATAATATATACAACAATATATATAATTATACACAATTTTATCATTCTGGATGAACCTTTGAGTAACTTCCGGTTTTTCAAATGTGTGGACACTTGCTTTATGATTAGATATGGCTAATTTTTTGCTAATCTATCCTGGGCGTTTGAAGTGAATATATTCTACAAATATTGAATGTGGTCTTTTAGCTGTATATGTCTATTAGTTTCAAGTCATCTATCATTCTTTTTTCTTTTTTTTTTTTTTAGATTTAGAAAGTACAAGTGCCATTGTGTTATATGGAGATATTGCACAGTGGTGAAGTCTGGGCTTTCATGTACCCATCACCCCCAAAATAGTGTACATTGTACCCAATAGGTAGTATTTCGTTCCTCATTACCTTCTCACCCTCTCACCCTTTGGAATCTCCAGTGTCTGTTTTTCCAATTCTGTATGCCTGTGTGTACACGGCTTTTAGCTCTCACTCATATGTGAGAGCATATGAGTGTTGACTTTCTGTTTCTAAGTCATTTCACTTAGGATACTGGCCTCCAGCTCTATCCAGGTTACTGAAAAAAATATAATTTCATTCTTTTTTATGGATGAGCAGCATTCCATGGTGTGTGTGTGTGTGTGTGTGTGTGTGTGTGTGTGTGTGTGTGTGTATTATCACATTTTAATCTAATCATCCATTGATGGACTGGTACTTAAGTTGGCTCCATGATTTTCTACTATAAATAGTGCTGTGATAAACGTACAAATGCCAGTGTCTTTTTTACATAATGATTTATTTTCCTTCTGGTATACCCAGTAGTGGGATTGCTGGATCCAATAGTAGTTCTGGTTTTAGTTCTCTGAGTAATCTTTATATTGTTTTCCACAAAGGTTGTACTAATTTACATTCTCACCAGTGGTGAATAAGCATTCCCTTTTATCTGCGTTATTGCCAACTTCTGTTGGTTTTTGACTTTTTAATAATAGCCATTCTGGCTGGTGTAAAATGGTATCTCACTGTGCCTTTAATTTGTATTTTTCTGATAATTAGTTATGATGAGGATTTTTTTCATTTGTTTATTGGCCATTTGTATATCCTCTTTTGAGAAATGTATGTTCATATCCTTTGCTCACTTTTTTTTTTGAGTTGAAGTCTCACTCTGTCGCCCAGACTGGAGTGCAGTGGCATGTTCCTGGCCACTACAACCTCGACCTGCTAGGCTCCGGTGATCCTTCTGCTCAGCTTTCCAAGTAACTGGAACTACAGGTGCGTGCTACCATGCCCGGCTAATTTTTTGATTTATTGTAGAGATGAGGTCTTGCCAAGTTGTCCAGGCAGGTCTTGAACCTGAGGGCTCAGGCAATCCATTCACCTTGGCCTCCCAAAGCGCAGGATTACAAACTGAGCCACCGAGTCTGGCCCTTTGTTCACTTTTTAATGAGGTTATCAAATCTATATTCTTACTGGCTTCCTCCTTCTTAGTAAATTTCCACTTCAGTTATTCTGGCAGGTATTTTGAAATTACCCATTCAGAATATGTTGTGAGTCTTTTCTATTTATTTTAGCATTGGTATTGCTTTATGTATATTGAAGTTATACTCTTGTAAACAAGATTAGAACTATGTGTTCTTGAATGAGTTACCTTTATTATGCATTATTTGCAAATGTCTACACATTTAGTAATACTTTTTGCCTTAATGTCTCTTTTGGCTGATAAATATAGCTATGCTAATTTCTTTTGATCAGTTATTGTCTAATTGACTGGAAATCCAGTCACTTGTCTGCCACTCAATGCCAAACACAAGAGAAATCAGGGGTGATGGAAGGAAAGTGACTTTTATTTCCAAAAACTGGCAGATGAGGAAATGGCCAAACTCATGCCTCAAAGAAACCATTTCAAAATATTGGGCCAAGGGTAGAAGGTTTTACAGAAAAATTATGAAGTGAGAATACTTGAGGTGACACCAAGTACAGTGCTATATGTCTAGCTTCAATGATAATCCTGAATTGCCACTTGCCTGGAGAGCAACTTGATGCCATCTCACCTGTGGTCAGATTAGAGATTTACTTCCTGAGGGTGATTCTGAATCTTTGCACGGGGTCTCTATGTGCTGGTGATTTCGGAACAACAAGGCTCCAACTATGGTCTGTTCCAAGATTAGTCTCTGAAATGTCTCAAGAAAGTGCACAATTAGAGCAATGAGTATGTGCTTAATCGTAATCATAAGACCAATGTGGAAGGGGAGTCCAAAGAGGAAAAGAAAGGAAAGTACACTTAAAGTGTTCCTGCCAGCTGCATTGTGAAGTCAACAACAACAAAACAATTGTCAAAAGCTGGGATTCTCAGTTACACTTGCATAATGTAATTCCTTTTGCTCTTTTTTTTTTGCAAATTTTTCTACTTCTTATGGTTTAGCTGATCACTTGACACCGATTGTTATGGGCATATGTCTTTTTGAATGGATTGAATTAAAGTTTTGACTTTAAGAAACTTTGCCTGATGTTAGACTAGCTACTCCAACTCTTTTTTGCTTGCCGTTTGAGTAGTGTATGCTTTCCCACCCTTTTATTTTCAACCTGTTTCTGTATTTCTATCTAACCTATGTTTCTTATAGAAAGTGCACAATTGAATCACTTTTAAAATACAGCCTACTAAATATATCTCCACCTTTATACTTGCCTTCATAATTGTAAACCAAGGAGATATTTCCCAATGTAGCATTTGAATTGCCTGGTCATCTTTTCTACTGTGCAGTTTATGAGTTTGCCTTTGTTGTTAAAGGGGGTATTCATTGAATATAGACTTCTAAGTAGGAAGTATTTGATGTGGAGCAGACACCAGAACAATTTCCTTAGAGCCAGATACTGTTCAAATTGAGATCGAGTGAGATGATGAAAGACACTTAAAAACACTAGCAAATGGATCAGAGGAAGGGGGCCTTGATTCAGAACTCAGCTACCATGGGAGATAGTTCAGGTGCCTGATTGTTTCAGGTCTTACTTAGGCGACATCTAAATCCAAACTGGGTCAAGTATGTACCCAATAATCATTATGCAAAATAAAGAATTAGTTACATGAGTTGATAGACTGAGTTATGTTAGAAAAATTACATGTCTTGTTAAATATGACCTTCCTAAGATATTTCTCTCTTATTCAGGCACAGATTAAGTGGGAAATTAAAGTGATCAAAGTGTTCCACAGTGAAGATATGCCTTTGTATGTACCCCGAAGTATGTGATTTCACAATCTGATGAAATAGTACCCTGCCATTGGACTTGCTGGTCAAACTGCCATGCTATCAGATGATATTTATGGACCTCATTTAGATGAAGCCCAATTTCTCTCATATGCCATAGGTTTTCACTCAGAGGTGCTTAGGTATACAGTTGAATTCTACTCAGGGGAGTCATTGACCAGAAGTTAATCTTGGTACACAACTTAAAATAATAATGTTCGAAAAGAAACGATGCAACTTATGTAAATGCTTACTATGATAACACTTTCTTAACTTTGAATTAATGTCCAGGAGAAAGACAGTATCTTGTACAAAACCTAAAATGTGTCCCTTGATTTTAGCAAGGTACAGAGACTATAGCCATAGGGAACCATAAGGTACAAATCTTTAACATGGATTGGAGTCTGTTATTCTGTGCATTGAAGGCATGAAATGGAAGTAACAGAATGGAAGCAATATCACATAATGGTTAGAGAAGGCTAAACTGATCCGTTTATTTCTATGGGCATGCTAGTTTAAGAAGACTGGTATTATTACAGAACTTGGAATCTTTTACAGATGATTTATTCAGAAAGAAGGAATGGCTTGTATGAAGTCAATTTAATTGGGCACTGGTGTATTAGCACACACATTTTAAGGTGAGTTTTCTCATTAATGCTAGTTTTTTAAAAGTTTCACCATTCCTTCCCCTTTATAGTTAAAATATCATGGTCAGATGCAGAAATACCTGGTACCAAACCAACACAAACTCAAGTTGTTATCCACAGCCCTCAAGAAGAGATAAACAAAAAACAAGAATGAGTGTGACCAAGGTATGAGACTCCAGTGGGAACTGCTCCTTTGCGTATACTGATATTACTGAGGATTATGTTCAGCATGAATTTATGCTTGGCTATTTTGTAAATCTCACAATATTTTTCTATATATGTCTACTGAAGTTGTTAAAAATCAACTTAATACATGTGATACAACCTCTCTCTCATTATTATAGGGAAAGTTCTTATTGAAAAAGTCTTCCAGTTCCATTCTATAGAATGATGAGCAATTTTAGGGTCAACAAAATTATTATTAAAAATGAATATCTTAACCAGATGTGGTGGCACATGCCCGTGGTTCCAGCTACTTGGAAGGCTGAGGTAGAAGGATTGCCTGAGCCCAGTCGGCTGAGGTTATAGTGACCAGGAGTGTGCCACTGTACTCCAGCCTGGGCAATAAAGTGAGACTCTGACACACACACACACACACACACACACACAGAATATCTTGGCCAGGCATGGTGACTCACGTTTGTAATCCCAGCACTTTGGGAGTCTGAGGTGGGAGGATTGCTTGAGCCCAGGAGTTTGAGACCAACCTGGGCAACATAGTGAGACTTCATCTCTATTAAAAAAAAATAAGAACAATTTTAAAAATTAGCCAAGTGTGGTGGCGCATGTCTCTAGTCCCAGCTACTTGGGAGGCTGAGGTGAGAGGATCGCCTGAGCCCAGGACGTTGAGGCTGCAGTGAGGCCTGATTGTGCCGCTAATTCCCACCTGAGTGACAGAGACCTCAATTTTTTTTTCTTTTTTTTTTTTTTGAGTCGGAGTCTCACTCTGTCGCCCAGACTGGAGTGCCGTGGCCGCTCCCGGCCACTGCAGC
>NW_007252247.1:202397-216055 GCF_000164805.1 Carlito syrichta | reverse complement strand
GTAGAGATGAGGTCTCGTTGCCCAGGCGGGTCTCGAACCTGCGGGCTCAGGCCATCCACTCACCTCAGCCTCCCAAAGGCGCGGGATGACAGGCTGAGCCACCGAACCCGGCTCAATTTTTTAAAAAGTATCTTTCACTTAATGAGAGAGCCTTGGTCTTATAGATCATAGCCCTTTGAGCTTCTTATCTGTGACTGTTTGATGTGAACGCCATTTGTCTGCTGTAAGAGTAGTTGTATAAACAAGCCAGACAACTTCTTAGAGTTATTATGTGCAAGGAAGAGAGGTCTGGTTTGGAGTACAAGGGAAAAGGACTCTGACAGCTTTTGGGGATCATGTGTCCTGCATGTGGTAGGTCTGGTAATGTCAAGGGCATGTCTTTACTTTGGGGAGCAGAGTGTGAATAGAAAACCCAAAAGTTGCCTTATGGTGAAGAACGCATACCTACTCTTATACTTTCCAATGTTCCTCTCACTGGCTTTATAATAAGAGATTGTCCTAAGAATCACCAATTGACTAATTGGTTTTGAACAATATTTGCTTCTTCAAGACTGACTTTCCTTCCAGGGACAACATATATAAGAAGATGTAAGGGCTGTGATCTAAAAGACCAAAGCTATGTTTTAAAATGAAAGATATTCTGCCAGGCATGGTGACTCAAGCCTGTAATCCCAGCACTTTGGAAGGCCGAGGTGAGAGGATGGCCTGAGTCCAGGGGTTCGAGACCAGCCTGGACAACTTGGTGAGACTTTGTCTCTACAGTAAATTTTTAAAAAATAGCAGGGTGTGGTGGTGCACACCTGTAGTTCCAGCTACTTGGAAGGCTGAGGCGGAAGGATCACCTGAGTCCAGCAGGTTGAGGTTGCAGTGGCTGTGAGCATGCCACTGCACTCCAGCCTGGGTGACAGAATGAGACTCTGACATAGATAGATAGATAGATAGATAGATAGATAGATAGATAGATAAAAAGATATTCTTTTTTTAAAAAAAAATTGGGATCTCATTCTGCCTCACTGCAACCTTGACCTCTTGGACACAGGTGATCTTCCCACCACAGCCTCCCAAGTAGATGGGACTACAGGTATGTGCCACCACATGTAGTTATTTATTTATTTTGTTGTAGAGACAAAGTCACTCTATGTTGTTCAGTCTGGTGCTAAACTACTGAACTCAAACAATCCTCCTGCCTCAGACTCCCAGAGTGGTGGGACTACAGCACTTTGTTTCTGTAAAAAATGTCCTTAAACCATTAATAGTGGAGGAAATGTTGCCACTTGGATCTCTTTTAGTAAAAGTGGGACTTGACATGGCTACAGCTGTACCAGGTGAGAACCGTAGCAGAAGCCCAGGTTTTGATTTTCCTGGGTGAGATACATTGACCTGTTGTTTCCACTATGCATGCTGTGAGAGTCAGTTGAGATGTGAGCTGCTGAGGAATCTTGCTTGATTTCATGCTGATTTTAAGATGAAAGAGTTGTACTCCTTAGGGTAACCCATGTACGGTACTCTCTGAACAGTCTCATAAGGATAAATACATTTATTTATTTTTTTGACTCGGGATTTCACTCTGCTGCCCAGACTGGAGTGCAGTGGCCTGATCACAATCATGGTTATGGCAGTCTCTACCTCTTGGGTTCAGGCAATCTTCCACCTCAACTGGGACTGCAGGTACACACCCCCACCATGCCCAGCTAATTATTTATTTTTTCGTAGACAAGTTCTCACTATGGTGCCCAGGCTGGTCTCAAACTCCTGGACTCCAACAATCTGCCCACTGCAGCCTTCCAAATTGCTGGGTGTGAGCCACTGTGGCTGGCTGCGTTGATCTTTTTTTTAAAAATGGAAAGGAAGTAGAAAAGTTTGCCATAGAATTTCCATCAGCAAAATATTTTGAGTATATACCACTCAACATACTAATTATATACATATATTACTAATAATATCTTAATATAATAATATAAATTATAGTACTAATATACTAATTATATACGTGTATTACTAATAATATCTTTGCTATAAAACATTAAAAACATACACTCAAATGTGTGGTTTTTGGTTTTTTTTTGAGTTGGAGTCTCACTCTGTCGCCCAGACTGGAATGCAGTGGCCGCTCCCGGCCACAGCAGCCTCGACCTGCTGGACTCCGGCGATCCTTCCGCCTCAGCCTTTCAAGTAGCTGGAACTACAGGCGCGCGCTACCACACCCGGCTCATTTTTGATTGATTGTAGAGATGAGCTCTCGCTGCCCAGGTGGGTCTCGAACTCGCGGGCTCAGGCAATCCACTCACCTCAGCCTCCCAAAGGTGAGGGATTACAGGCTGAGCCACCGAGCCTGGCTTCAAATGTGTTTTTAAGATACAATAAATAACAGTTTAAATACTTAGCGCATGAAACACCAAACGGTTTCAAGTATTCCTTTTTTGGAGACACTTTCCTAGAGACTCAAACAATACTCACCCCTTGGTCTAAGTAACTTTCAATACAAAACATCAATTTCTGCCGAAGACTAGTTGGGGTATTTTAAATAAGGCCTGAAAGGTTGTAGTGGAAGAAATAAAGCGAGTTGGTAGGATTGGATGAAAGTCTTCAGAAGTGGAAATTCCTAGAAACATTTTGTAAATGAATTTTAAATGCAGAAAGTGTTTCATTCGTACCTACTACAATGAACAAACTAAGAACACAGAATAATACCAGTGTTTCAGAAAGTTAATTTTCCATTTCAAGTTCTTCAGCATTCTTTTTTCCCCTGAGATTATGTGAATACTATTTTTTGGCATTAAAATGGAAACATGGTGATCTTAGCTGTTTTTTTTTTTTAAACTCATCTTTACCTGACAATACTAAATATGAACAGACCTCTGTGATTTTCTAAAATATGGGAGCATTTTCTTTTTACATTAAATCCAGGACTTCAGGATTCATGATGCTTAGAAGAGAGCCCAAGGGCATTGGAGGGGAGGAAGATGACTTTAGTCTTCCTTCCAGCGCTCTACTTGGGGACTTCTTGGATGATGACAGAGGTCAATTTCTTTTGTTTGATTTCCTTTCCGATAGGGAAGGGAAAGATGAGAAGATATCTATCTTATCTTCTCATTGCACGCCTTAAGAAAGTTGAGTACATTATTCATGGAATCAACATCTGTCAGGCCCAGACCACCAGAAAGTCAAGCAGTGACCTGATGTTTACTTTCCAACGTCTGGTTTACATATGTGAGAATCGGATGGCCATTTGCATTTACAGGCAAAATGCTAATTGGTTTTTTTTCACATATTTTCACATAACAGGGCTAGCTAAAATGTTCATGGTTCCAGTGAAGGAAGAAATATAATTGATGAGCATAAGTCCTGTCATTCCTTCAAATTCAGAGAATTTGCTTGGAAAAGTTTCCCGTAATTAATTCGGGGGAAATAAAACTCTGCCAAGAACTTTAGAGTTTTGATTGGTTTCTTTTATTCCTAACATCATAATGTTTGGAATACAAACTTACAGAAAATGAAGCCACTGGAAGACTTGGTGGACACCAAAGAGAAATTTAATACCAAAATGAAATCAACAGGCTATTCCTGAACGTTGGGAGAAGACAAAGTGTTATAAGGAAGAAGAAACGTATAATTTATTGCAATGAGTAGTGAACCTTTGGAAGACATAACAGAGATGAAAATAAAAGGGATACTGGACCACACCAAAGAAGATGGTGCAAATGGTTACATAATCTTTATATGTCATCTCAAATGAGCAATCTTCCTGTTTGCATAAACTGTGTACATAACTTGAATTTATTATTAGATCTTCTCTCAAAGGTATCTGCGTCCAACACAGGCAGTAACTGCAGGCCACAGTAAAGAATCCTTCTGGTAACCTAGAGGAGATAGACTAATGTGGGAAAAGAACTAGTCAAAACTGTTAATACAAATGGTAACAAGAATTTCTCAGGAAGTGAATGCTGTGATCATCTTCAAACGTGTGAAACATTATTGCGGAAAAAGGTGGGCAGTTCAGTCCTATGCTGTTCAAGACACTATTATCAGGGACATTGGATAGACATAGGATAAGTATTAGAACAATTAGAGCAAGGTATACAGGGAGTGTGTGTTCTGCAGTGAAAAACACCTGCTAGAGTTGTTGGACGGGGGGATACTAGTGTGTGATGAGAAGTTGGGAAAAAGTCTGATAACAAAGATTGTCCTGTTTTGTTTCAGTAAAGAGCATGAGGTGATAAGGAATTAATTGAATGTCTCTGTAATGGGGCATTTTGCTATCGTGCAATCTGTTATCAGATTTGTCCTGTATGACATTAAAGCATCCTGACTGGAATTTATTCTGAGTTCCTTATTTTATGATTTATGAGTGGAGATGATTATTTCTCCATAGGTACAGACTGACAAGGCATGATATTGGACATCTTAGGCTACTGACATCTTAGAAAATTAATCAGCCTACTACTTTAAAATGCCTTCCCCTTTGAGTTTACTTTTGGTTGAATTTTGAGATTTGTTTTTATTAGTATTGGTATTTTGTAGATATCTTCTATTTCCTTAGGGAATGCCCTTGTACTCTCAAACAAGAAACATAACCAATAAAAAACGGTAAAACCTCAGTTTAAGAGAACATAGATGACAATGGGAAAAGACCTTTTCTTTTTTTTTTCTTTTTCTTTTTGAGTTGGAGTCTCACTCTGTCGCCCAGACTGGAGTGCAGTGGCCGCTCCCAGCCACCGCAGCCTCGACCTGCCTGGCTCCGGCGATCCGTCCGCCTCAGCCTTCCGAGGAGCCGGAATTACAGGCATGTGCTACCACGCCCGGCTGATTTTTTTTTTTGATTTATTGTAGCGATGAGGTCTTGCTGCCCAGGCGGGTCTCGAACCCGCGGGCTCAGGTGATCCACTCACCTCAGCCTCCCAAAGGCGCGGGATTACAGCCTGAGCCACCAAGCCCGACTGAAAAGATCATTTTTTAAAAAAAAGATGAAGGAGCTACAAAACCTACTTCTAGATCCAAGAGTTATGAAAGTAGAATGCTGAGATCTGGAAGCTCACCATCAGTTGTTCCCAACTTACGGAACAGAGAAGGAAGCTAGTCAGTGTGGGAAAACTCCCCAGATGAAAAAAACAGAAAGAATAAGTAGCTCAAATTGTATCAGAAAAAGAAGTAACTCAAAATGTAGCTTTCATGTGTTTGAGATGTAGAAATCAACTCCAGGGCAAATACTACAGAGTGAGTCTAGACCCTAAGGAATTCAGAATGGCAAGTAATGTTTCTCAAACCCAGAGAAGGTGAGTACTCTGTTGCTTTGTTCCTTTATGATCATAGGTGGTTTTTGAAACATTTTGTCCAATTTTACAGGGACATCAAAACACATCTTGGTATCAAATTGCCAGTTCCCAGTTATATGAATGAAAGAAACATTAACCTAAGCCATATAGTTTGTCTTTGTAGCTACTTCTTATCTGTTTTGGGAATTCTATTTCAAAGAGTACACTCATATTATGACAAAGACTTGATTCAGGCCGAGCTAGAAATGTAATGTCAACTAATGTCTGACTGTGTATGATAGGGTTCTTACTAAGATTATAGGTAGACATCTTCGGTCTCTCTTTAGTTCACCAAAATTTAGAGAGGCGCAAAGGTGGTCATGCCCGGATTTCAAATGGACTTCTTTTTGAAATTAGAATTAGCAAAAGTTTTATGTGTCCAAAAGACAAATGATACTATGTAAGAGTTTCTGTTCAGTAGAGAATGGTTGTGTCCCTTAACCCTCATCCAACCAGCAATATCTAAAGAAATATAAGTGATGCTAAAATCATATCAAATTTAGCTCTTCATGAATTATCTGTCAGATGAATAAGTCTAAAATACCGGATTACTTTCAGTTAGTGTTCTTTTGCAGAATACTTAATGTAGGTTGTTTAGATACTTGATGGAGACTGAATAGTTACATTTTTGTGCCTGGTATCCATGTGTTTCTTAGCAAGAAGCTAGAGAGTCTGTAGAGGCTGGTATTGCGGGCACTGCTCTCAAACACGTGTGTGAATTGACTGTTTTGCAAATGATTGTCTGAAAGGGCAGAAAAGAATCATTTACCATCTGCTAGGATAGTGGTAATAACACTGACCTAAATTTATATTCAGGATCCCATTGAATACCTTTGACGTAATGATCTTGATTTAAGTGAGACCAATAGTTGTGTCTCCTTCCATAAAATCTTAGCTCTTTCTTTTTCCATTGGACAATAAGTTTGTGATCCCAATTTTCTGAAGAACAAACTCTTTCTTTATTAACGAATGAAGCTTCCCAATGGAAGATTCTTTTTTTTTTCTTTCTTTTTGCCCCCTATTCTCTAGACCCTGTTTATAGGGGAAAAGACCTTTTCTCCACTAGAGGTCACTAATATCACCTTGGAATTTTCTTTATAATCCCCTGCAGTGGCTCAGTTGTATTTCTGCCATTATTTCCAGAACATTTTGGAGAATGAACTACGTTACATGTTTTCTGGGGAACATGGTCTTCTGAGCCATCTGAGACAGTGCCATCTTTTTTGACTTCCTTGACATGTACCAGAGGGCTTCCTGAAACCCTTCTTTGGCAAAATTTGAAATGGCATTAGAATCTTGACCTTTCCCATCTTGGCAATGAGCTTTGAAAAAACTAATCATATCTTTAAGATTGAGGGCTAAATAACTGGTCATGTGGTTTGGTAATTTCTATAAATCTCAGTTTCTAAATGAGTAACATCCCTCCAAATGGGAAGTCCTCAATACAAAAAGTAGTTTTTCTATTTCTGGCTCCAAATGTCTATGTGATTTGGACACTACAGTTTTTCCTTGGCTTTCCTTTCTCTATTTCAAAACCTGCCATCTCCAATCTCCCTTACTCAGAATGTTATCTTGGGTTCTGGGTTCCACTTACCATAGATTATTTTTAAAGATCTTGAGTGAAGTAAAACAGATTATCACAGAAACTTTTCCGAGCCAAATTGTTAGAATGTTGGTCATGATGGTTTAAATTATGTTCTCAAGAAACATAAATATCTAAATTTGACCTCAAAGATCTTTCACTTTATTTTGCAGGGCCAGATAATCTTTTTTAAAAAGTTTGTTATATCTTCTTTCCAGAAGAGCTTCAATAATGAGACACTCCTTACCCTAAGGGGAGGGGCTCTAAAAGATGTTCCCTACAGGTGTGCCCTGTCCCAGGGAGGTTAAGAATCATAAGGGCTACAGTCTTGGGAGTTTCAAGTCCTTAGTTACTCAGACATTGGGTGATGAAAATGAATGACCTTTTGAATACTTCTACACTGCAGGTGGGAATTCAAACTGGCTCAGCTTCTATGGAAAACTGTGTGGCGATTCCTAAAAGAACTGTAAGCTGACCTTCCCTATGACCCAGCAAACCTCCTTCTGGGAATATACCGGGAGGAACTCAAATCATTTTACAAAAACAAAAAACCAAGAAAACAAAAAACATGCACACACTTGTTTATTGCAGCACTATTTACAATAGCAAAAATATGGAACCAACCATGCTGCCTAATGAAACTGGACTGGATAAAAAAAAATGTGGTACTTATACACGAGGGAATACTATGCAGCCATAAAGAAGAACATAATTAGAAAAAAAAAAGAAGAAGAACAAAATTATGGACCTCACAGCAAGTGAATCAAATCACTTGGATGGATTTAGACTCTATAATACCGAATGATCTATCACAGAAATGAAGAACTTAGTACCACAGGTTCTCATTCATAAGTGGACCCTGAACATTTACCATAATACTATTAAAAAGAAATTGGCAGTAGCTGGAAACTGCCAGGAAGGGGGTGGGGCACATAATATCAATAATGATACCTGATCTCAAACAAAGGGAGGCCCAAACTTTACCTGTACAGTGACTACTTATGTACCTAACCCTGAATTGTACCCCACATCTTTAAAATAAAAAAAGGAAAAGAATGACCTCTTTGCATTAGATTATTAATTACGTATAAATATAACTCTATTTTACTGATGAATCATCTTTTGAAAGTCTCTACTGGCTGATGCAGGCCTGTGATACAATGTACTGTTAAATATACCAATCTCCCCACTGGAATTGAAGTCATTCCTGCCCAGGAATCAGTGTATATCCTGACAGTCCTTCTAATCGTATTTCACTTTTACGTTTCCATTTTGTACTCCAGTGATTCTAGTCTGAAAGACTTACTATTGGCTTTTGGAACATCTTTGAAGTGGCTTTTTGGTTTCATTCCTTCCCTGTTTGTCAGTCAGAATACAGTCATATAGAATATTTATGTCAGTCACAAACAGAATTTTCCTTATGAGGTGGAGGGCTTTTCATTCTAATGCACATGCTTCCAAGGAACCCAGTAAAGTGACTTTTAATATTTTTAGCCTGATGTCTAACTTTTAAAATTCGACTCACTCAGCAGAACAAGGCTACACATGCTTGTTAAATAAATGAATAAAGAAAACTCTAAAGCATTAACAGATAATTAGGCAAGTGGCACAAAAATTCTGTTGAACCAAAAGTAAAAAAGGTGAATGCTTAAGAAGTTTAAACATGTTCAACTTTTCTATTCATTTAAAAATCATATTAAAAACAAGATTTCACATTTGGTTTTTTAAATTAGCAGAGACATTTCCCATGAGAATGCAAGGACTGGCATTAAAACAGACATTCTCAGGCATTAAACTGAGTGAACAGAAGGGTGCAAGCCTTTTAGAAAGCTAGCAATTTGATGGTACGAAGTAAATGCAACTTGATCCAGCAACTAGACTTGGGGAGACCTACAGTAAAAACATAATCTGTAATACTGAAACAAGATTTCTCTCTAGATGCTCATCGCACCATTCTTTGTAATAATGAAATCTTAAGGAAAAACTTACTGTTCAAACGCAGGGAACTAGGGGAGGGTTATCCAAGTGATATCCATTACAAATGAATGAGAAAATGCTTACATTATAAAGCTAAACTAAAACATAAGCATTGAAATGGTGCCTATATACACATACATACATGTCACATTTATTATTCAAAATAGACATCAAAACGATGATTCTATTTTTGTACAACTCTGGGGGAACTTTTCTTCTTTTTATATTTGTATATTTTCCAAATGTTCGATAATGAAATCATATACTCTCACCGAATAAAAAATGCTTTTCAGAATTTCCTTCATGTTGTTTGATGCCTGCCACGTTTTGTTTTGGCTTCTTTCTCTAAAGTCAGAGTGTTGAGATTAATGCCCCGGTTCCCTTTCATTCAGGGGTCAATTCGTGTGTGGGCACCGGGAGCTGATGCAGAAAGCCCCTGTGATCGGAGCAGGTTCTCACCAGTCGGGACACCTCCAAGATGATTCCTCTTCGGAAGGTTTCACGCGATCTGTTCCAGGGCCCCATTGCAAAGCTCATCTCCCTCCCCGCCCCAGGGAGAGCTCTAGGGTTAGGGAGGGGCAGAATCAACAGCCCTGAGGCAGAAGGATCTCAACACCTTCCAGGAAGGAGGAAGCCCAGGGAACTTGAGCACAGGGAGTGGATTGAGAGGTCAAGTGGGAACAGGAGCCCTAAGAGCACACATGACCTGTCTGGAGCTTAGAGCCTACTCTGGAAGCAATTAGGAGCCTCTCAAAGGTGTGAACCTAAAAGTGACATGATCTAGTGTGAACTGGCAGAAGCTCACTGTTCCAGGATGATCGCCCTCCAGAGAAGCCTGAGTTGAGGTCCCAGAGGTCAGCCAGAGGTAGATCCCATCCTCTTCAGAGCTGAGACATGTGGAATGGAGACATTGATGTTGGATAGAGGTGTGGCTCCATCTGTGGTCCTCAAAAGTTGCCTGACGCAGGCCGCCTCCAAGGCAGACAGAGGAGACAGGGTGGACACAAAGAAGAGAATGTCAAGAGAAACAATCCTGCGGTACTTGGTCACACCACCTGGGAGACGCTGTGACCAGAAGGATGGGAGGAGCCCAGCTGCTGACCTGTTCGGGAAGCCTGGGACATGGGTCTGACAGGAGCTTGGGACCCAGGTAGTGAGTTCAGCTTTGGGGCTAAGGGTCGAAGCCAGGCTGGTGCTCTTGGATGTGGAATGTGCCCGGGCTTCAGGGCTGCAGCTGATGGCAACTGGACATGGAAGGGCATCCAGGGTCTCAGTGATGTGTCCTCCCTTCCCTAAAGACAGCGACAGAAAGTGCCCCAGCCCTATGCCTGGTGGCCAATTTCAGTCCATGTCCTCCCTCATTCCCCTCACCCCCACTAAGATCTTTATCTCCACTTATTGGAAAGCTAGAGGGGGCTCGAGGACAATGATCATGAGATAGGGTAATGACCAGCAGCCACTTCAGGGTTCTCTGGCCTGGACAGGGAGTGGAGAACCTGCTGGATCTGGGCCTGTGAGACCGCGCCCCGATGACCTGGATTTGTGTAAGGCAGAGGCACTTCCAGGGGTGCAGGCCACCCGGAAGGTGGAGCCCGGAATGTCCCCGCCCTGCGCCTACTTTTTTCTTTTTTTGAGCTGGAATCTCACTCTGTCACCCAGACTGGAGTGCAGTGTCCACTCCCAACCACCTCAGCCTCCACCTGCTGGACTCTGGTCATCTTTCCGCTTCAGCCTTCCAACTAGCTGGAACTACAGGCATGCGCCACCATGCCCGGCTCATTTTTGGTTTATTGGAGAGACGAGGTCTCACCAAGTTGCCTGGGCTGGTCTCGAACCTGCGATGGACTCAGGCGATCCACTCGCCTTGGCCTCCCAAAATGCTGGGATGACAGGCTGAGCCATTGAGCCCGGCCTGCTCTGCGTTTCTAACCCCAGCCCCCCGGGGGCGGGGTCAGGGGGTTCCAAGCTTGAAAACCACTCCAGCAAGATGAGGGGATCCCAGGACAGGCACCTTCTCCCTGGGAGTGGTGAGGCAAGAAGAAGCCTCAGGTCAACTTCAGGAAGGAAATTTACAAACCGAACAAGAGCCAGAGCTAAAGAGAGGGTTTTAATGGGGATAGGCCACCGCTTTGGAGACCTCCCTAGACTAACGTAAGGATCTCAGTGTGCAATTCGCTACACGACTCCTTTTTTCTTCGAACTTGTGTTTCTACTTCACTTTCCCCACTGAATTTCATGCTAAGGTAACTCACCTACTTTTGTGTTTCAGAGTTTTAAAACTCACTCCTGTATTATTTATCTGCAACTCTGTCAGGGGTGCCCAAAAATATACACATTTTAAGTGATGTTATCTATGTGTTACTTTTTAAAGTTGAATTAAATCACTGTAGCAATGTGTAGTATGACTTTTGCTCAATCATGCTTCTGTCATTTTCTTTGACTGTCCTGCCTGTGGCATGGTGATGCTAGCATTCACTTGATTAACGCCATCTTTTGAGCTAACATCATACTTAAAATGTGTATTTTTTTGACACCCTGGATATATTATACACACATAATATTTAGGAAAATAGTTGATGAAACAACATGAATGGTTTTATTTTAATAAATATTTATTTTAATAAATATTTGTTGAGTGTAAAATTTATTGGAAAGACACTCTTTACTCAGAGGGAGGGGCACAGAATTAAGGGAATTGTGGAATGGTTTCTTTTTTGGATTGCCTGGGACAGTGGCTACTGTTTAAGTCTCAGGCAGGTGAGACTGGCAAGTGGGAGAAGGAAAGGAGAGTGAGAAAAACCCAGGATCAGGAACTCACTCCCCTGGATATACTTCTTTTTCTGGCTGAGTGATTTTCATGCATAAGTCCGGATCCTCTGTGGACTGTGCAGATCTGAAAATCCATTCTCTGAAACTCCCTGGGTTCACTTTCCCCTTGGAAAGGTGCCTCCTGAGTAGCCGGTTTTATTCCATGCCCTGTCAGAGACTCTGATAAAACTGGAGGGGGAGCCTCAGAGCCAGAAGCCAGCCTGCCAAGAGGGTTATCCTCACCGTCGTGAGATCATTGTTTATAATGAAATCGTAGGCTGAGGGCCAAGCTTAAAATCCAACAGAAAGCACGGCTGTTAAAGTCTGTCATAGCACAGTTTCAAGGTAGGCTCTCCCGCAGGGCCAAGATTTACCACTCTGACCGTTCCCTTGTCTTTAATTTCCTGCTCTCTCTTGAAAATTGTCAGTCTGTATTTGCTGGTGTTTGTAAGATTATCGAACGTTCTAGCACCTTCTAGTTCTCATTAGGCTATCTCTGTGAGAGTGAAAGAACTCTCCCTGAAAATGAGCAGTAATTGCGGTGACAAAAGTAGCATTTTATAAGGTTATTCAGTGGTGAGCTTTGATTGTTGAACAGGGAAACTAATGTCTCCCCAAAGGCTTATAGCATCCCTGCATTAAATTGTTCAACATCAGACTTGGCCCATGGAATTTAGAGCTGCTGTCTTATACATTCACCTTGCTTTCCTCAGGTTTCTTGATTTCCGTGGGCAGTCTATGTTTTTCTTGATGCTCTAGAGCAGAGGGCTTAGTCTTTTTTGTCTCATGTTCCTTTTCCACTCTTAAGAATTCTTGAGAGCTGTCGGGAATTTTTATGTGTGGATATTTGCTATATTTTCAATTAAAATGGATGAGTTAAAGAAATAAAAAAGGAGGCCTTAAAAAATACCCATTTATTAAGTAATTTAAAACATGAATTAGCTTCATGATGACACCAATAACTTAGTTTAAAAAATCTGTATTTTCCCAAACAAAAAAAGAGCCGTGAAAACAGCGGCATTATTTCACATTTCTGCAAATCTCTGGCTTCATAGAAGACCACTGGATTCTCACAACTGCTTCTGCATTTGGGGAACTCCCCCCCACAATCTTGAGAGAGTGAGACTGAAAAGAGCAAATAACATCAAGTGTTATTACAGACATGGTTTTGACCTCATGGGCCTCCCCCTGAAGAATTAGGGGAAACTTCAGGGACCCGACCACACCGTGAGAACCGCTGCTGGGGGATCAAGGGAGCCGAGCTCCAAAGGATGTGGGGAGACGGAAGGAAGGTGAGACACCACCAGAAGATTCACGTCACCCCCCCCCCCCACGGCCCACGGGAATCCCATCACCAGCACCACCACAAGCACAGAGCCCGGGATGGAATTTTAGGATTCATCCACCCAGGCATGCAAAAGATATTTTAATTGAAGATTTTTCTCCCCTCGGGGTTCGAGGCGGCAGAGAGCTATGGTCGGGTGGCTGCATTCCAGCCTGGGGGGGGGACAGAGCAGTTTTAAGAACCTCTGCAAACAACAACGAAAACCATGGGAAGCCTAAACGTGTGGCAATGGCGAGAAGGAAATTCCGGGTTCCCAAAGCCGAGGGCTCTGCAGCTGTCAAACACAGGAAAAGGGAGGGCAATGTGGTCAGTGGAGATAGCCTCAGGATATTTTAAAGCAGAGAGCCCAAAGCACAACAAGGTGTCTGTCCTGATCTCTTTTGTGCATTCTCGGAAAGGAGAACAACGCATGCAGAACCGGAAAAGACGCAAGAAACGACTTTAAGCCACTGGGTGTGTTTGGGAGGATGCCCCAAGAGAGAGGTCGTGCTACAAAATTGCCACCTGGCAGCGAGTAGACTGCAGTGCCCCGTGTGTCCAGTTCTTCGAGAAGAGGACGGCCGGAAGGGCTATCCCGGCGGCGGGAAAATGTCCTATTCCTGCCTGCCCTTACAAGCTCTCCCCGGGGCGGACT
>NW_007252247.1:169935-201999 GCF_000164805.1 Carlito syrichta | reverse complement strand
TCCCGGGAGGCTCCGACTCGGGTGACAGCACCCTGGCCGCCGGACCCTGGGCGCCGGGGCGCCTAGGGGAGCAACCCGGACGCGCTAGGACTTCCCCAGGTCGGTGAAGGTGCGCCGGGCCCGGGTGGCAGGGCCCCGGGGGATGGTACAAGCGACCCTCTTGGGTCACTTGCAAGTCGCTTCTTAGCTCCTTGGCTCTCAGGATAACGCCCACCTACCTCTTTTGCAGTAGGAGGGTTGTTGTAAGCTTGGCTCTGCCAAACCTTTCGAAACCCGACCTTGCTCTACGGATTTATCCTCAGCATTGTTTAGAAAATGGAGTCTACCAGACGCCTTGTTACCATCAAAAGGAGCGGGGTCGACGGTCCCCACTTTCCCCTGAGCCTCCGAACCTGCTTGTTTGGAAGGTGAGCCCAGGGTCTCCGGGTGGACTTTTTAATCGAGAAGGTTGGGCATGACAGTACAACAGTTGGTTGCAGTACAAGAGGGTGGAAACTGCTGTAGGGTTAGGCCCTGTGCAATTTTTTGTTTGTTTCTTCCCCTATGGATTACCACCTAGAGTAATCGCTTTGGCTTGTCTGTTTGTTAGAATTTTGAGGCTCATGTTTGTATGGTTGTGTTGTTAGCCAATCAGTTTTGATACTGATTTGGTAAAAGTCTTGTGATGGAGAAAGCTGTAGATGATTTTAAACCTAATCGGCCTTAGGCAATGTTCAGAAGACCCTGTGTGCGCCTGCACCTCCCTTCCCTGGGCATCACTGGCTGCTTCGAACACTATGGGAGTGAAGGAAGGAAGCCACAGACTCAGCTCTTGTTTCTTTGTGGAAATGGGAAAATGGGAGGGAAAATCCTGCTTGTGTTTTGAAAGCATGACCCCGTTCTGTTGCCTTCCTGCTTGGTGATGGTGATAATCCTGCCCCCGCTCCAGCATAACAGGCAAAGTTACTAACAGTGTCCCCATCCACCTCTAACCTGTGTTCCTTGAGAGGTTTGAGAAGGGATCCTTCCCTGTAGGGCCTGGTTCCAGAGGCCTGTTCTAACCTCACCTCATCCTCCTAATATTGCCTTCCTTGTTCCAGCTTATAAGCTCTTGATAACCTTGGTACTTTTACGTAGTTGGACGCCTATGACTGGAAAGTTCTTCCTACCTTCAAACTTGTGTGATTCCTTTTCAATCATTCAAGTGTGTCTGATGATGTTTAAATGTTACCTCAAAGGAAGACTTTCATGGAAGTTTGTATTGCATCACAGCTTCAGAGATGAGTTGTGGGTGTGTTTCCCACTAGACTAAGCTTCCCAAGGGCAAAGACTGTCTTGTTAATAAACACATGTGCCGGATGAGGCCTGGTGGCTGGCATATTAGATGTCTCAAGACTTAGCATTCTGGCGAGTGTCCGATAGAAATATGGACTGGAGGTTTAGGTTTGCAATCGGAAGATAACATTGGTTCTCATGGGAGGGACATTTGATGTTCCAGGAATCGTTTGATAAGATCTGGAGACTTTTAACAGCACACTAGTGGAGGGGCGTGCCGTGGTCATCACTGAGTAGAGGTCAGGGACGCTGCTAAGTGTGCAGGGTAGCCCCCTGCAAGACAGAAATCTGGTCTAAAATGTCAGCAGCACCGATGCTAAGAAATATTTATCTATCACCAGCCTCCTGCCAAACAAATTCTTGGTTCTAAGGAGATAGTCTCTCCCTTGTTGGGATGTTCTGGTGCCTTAAAATCAAATTATCTTCTTGGGTTTAAAGAAACTCTTCACTTTCCGTAGCTGCTTTTCTCTTCAAAAGGAAAAAAAAACACATTTCATCTAAAATGGCAGTCCTTTTGCTTTTTATACAGTAGTACTTGAGTATAGTTTTATATGCAAGATTAGATAATTATAGAAACTAATATATAAGTCTTTGGTTACATAACTTGGGTTAGGAAGAGATATTCTTAGACTCCAAAGTTTCAGGAAGGCCATTGCATAGTTTGTTCGAAATTTTTAAGATCATAGGATAGAAAAATTCTCCCCAGATTCACGGAACTCCAGTGACTGCAGGAACCAACAATGAAATCTTCTGATTGTTCATTATGTGTAAGTTTAGGTAGGTCTCTTTTGCTGCTTTGCCATGTGTTAGTTTTTTGTGGAAAGACAAGTTGATTCTAGGTATTGTTTTTTTGCTGCTTCAAATGAGTACCTTTAATGTTGGAGACTTTTAAATCTGTCAGCTAGTACTGTATAGTTTTTAAAATAGTGAAAATCCTTCTATATTGATATTTACCATGCGCTAGACAAATGAGTGACATGTAGAACTCATTTGATTTCTGAACAACAACATGATGTGAGTACTAATATAATCTCTTTTATACTTGAAGATACTAAGGCACAGAGAGATCTAGCCTAAAATATAGCACATTAAACATATGTAACATTACAAACATATGTAACATATGTAACATTACATATATAACATTACAGACATAAACTTTTTTTTAGCACAGAGTATTAAAAATAGTCATTCTACAGAATTGATATAAGTACTCTTTTATTTGTCTTTTAAGTATAGCTGTTTATATAAAAGGTAATTCAACTTGTATTCTAGTATTTTCTATTATAATTATTTTTATACATTTTTATATTTTAGGGTCTTAAAGCTCTAAAATCGTTGCATATGCAATACTTTCAAAAATCATTTGCAGAATGTGGAGATCATTTACACTGCCATATTGTTTTGTTACTCCTTTATGAAATTACATTTACAGGTCAAATATACTAGTCAAAACTAGTCAAGTTCTGTGTTGTTTTAAGGAACTTAGGTAATTTTTGAGAATTTACAACAATAAAAAAAATTGAATTCTTTTGCATGAAGGGGTATGGAATGTGACATTCGCATCCAGCTTCCTGTAGTGTCGAAACAACATTGCAAAATTGAGATTGATCAGCAAGAGGTAAATGGTTTTTTGGAAGTTGATTTTTAAAGCCTTTTAGTTCACTTTTAATCTATTCATTAGTCACATATTTTCTCTCTCTCTTTATTTGTAGGCCATATTATATAATTACAGTTCCGCAAATCCAACACAAGTAAATGGGTTTGCTATTGATGAGCCTGTAAAGCTAGAACATGGAGATTTAATAACTATTATCGATCGATCTTTCCGGTAGGTAAAAATGAACTGGGCTAACAATAAATGACCTCTTTTGATTACCCATAAACTAGTATCACAGTTCAGCTGTGATCTTGCCTTATTGTTCATGAAACTCCTGTCAAAGTGTTTCGGGTATTCGATCTCAACACTAATCCTGATTTAAAATCATATGGATCTGGGAGCGTGACATATGGAGTGCAAATGTGATAGGATTCAAGGATTTGAGTGCGGAAGAAGGGTCATCTTGTCCTAAGGGAGTTGTTTATTTTCTTGGGTGTGTTTAGTTTCTTTTTTATCTTAATGCAAAGTACACTCCTAGAGAAGGATACAAAGCAAGATATACAAGGTCAACTTATGATGTGAATACCCTTGTGGCTACTACTTGTTGTGAACTGAGTTGTGCTCTCCCAAAATTCGTGTTTGAATCCCTAACCTCCAGTGCCTTAGAATATACCTGTATGTAAAGAGGCAGTGAAGTTAAATTGAGGCCGTTAATGTGCCAATGACTGGTGTCATAATCAGAGATGAGGACACAGTGAGAGATACCAGGGGAGCAGGTGCACAGACGAAAAACCATGTGAAGAGGTGACGAGAGTGTTCTCTTGGCCAGCTACAAGCCAAGAAGAGAGGAATGAAGTGCTACCAACGGCTTGATCTTAACTTTCAGCCTCCAGAACTGTGAGAAGTAAATTTCTGTTTTTTTAAGGCACTCAATCTGTGGTATCTTATTATAGTAGCCCTAGCAATCTAATACACCCCCCCCCAACTTACAAAGAGCATTTCCAGGTTTTATTTTATGCTGTCTTCTAATCATCACTTCTTTCCCTCCCCAAATAAGCCACCGTGATGACTTTTGTGATCTCATATAAGTCTCTGGAGTTTCACTACCTAAGCATGGATCTCTAAACACTATCGTATTATCTATTTTTGTGAGACTCCTTAACAGTGAAATTGTAATGTATACATTTGTGTCTGAATTGTGCATGAAATTCACAGCATGTTGAATGTCTTTCTCATTTGCCCGTCTCACCGAATAGGTATTTATTTGAATAAAATATGTATAATATACACAATAATATTCATAGTAGCACAATTTTTTCATTCTGGTGGACGTTGACTACTTTCGTTTTTGAAACATGTCAAGGCATGCTTTATGATCACATATGGTTTGTTGTTAACTAATCTGCCCATGTAATTGAAAACAATGTGTATCCTAAAGCTGTCAGATATAGTGTTCTATATACATATGCCCATTAAATTCAAACATTCTATATTTTATAATTTTTTCCCCAGCTTAGTAGTTACTCTAAGAGATATGTTGTAATCACCCACTAAGGATTTGTTTATTTTCTCTTAGCAGTTTTTGCTTTGTACATCTTGGGGCTATGTCATGGCATACAAATTTAGAATTCTGTGCTCCTGGTGCATAAAACTCTTTGTCATGTAGAATTGTCCTTTATTTTTATCTATGCTTTCTGCTTTAATGTTTCCTTTGGATGATAGATATAGCTAAGCTAATTTCCTTTTGATCAGTGCTTGCGTGGGATATAACTTTTTCTATTCCCTTAATTTTAATTCTTATGGTTTAAAATGTCTCTTGGAACTTGCTTTCAGATGAGTGTTTGTTTTTAATTGGAATATCTTCTTGACAGACTGACCTACATAGCATTATAAAATGTCTCTTGTCTCTATGAGCTATTTTTGTCTGACACGGTTTTGTCTAATGTGAGTATAACCACTCTCGTTACCCTCTGGTTGCTGTTTGCGTGGTGTGTCTTTTCCCATGCTTTATTTAAAACTATTTGCATCTTTGAGTCTGAACTTTGTCTCTTGTAGGCAGCATATAGTTGGGTCATTTTTATTTATTTATTTTATTGTTTATCTTTTTGAGTCGGGCTCTCACTCTGTTGCCCAGGCTGGAGTGCCGTGGCACGGGCACAGCTCACTGCAGCCTTCATCTCCTGAGCTCGAGTGATCCTTCTGCCTCAGCCTCCTAAGTAGTTGGGACTACCGTGTGCACTACCATGCCCAGCTAACTTTTTTTTTTTTTTTTTGTAGAGATAGTGTCTTGCTACGTTGCCCAGGCTGGTCTCGAACTCTGGGCTCAGGCAGACCTCTTGTCTCAGCCTCCCAAAGTGTTGGGATTACGGGCATGAGCTATCGCACCCAGCCTGGATCATTTTTAAAATTCATTCTGCTAAATGGGTCTCTACCTCCATTCGTATTCAATAGGTTATTTTTTTATGTACCTACAGTCCCTGGTAGTTTTGTTTACTGTGCTTCGTGGAGGTTTGCCTTCATTTTATTTTTATTTTTTTGAGTCAGGGTCTCACCCTCCGGGTCAGGGTAGTGTGCAGTGGCATGATCATGGCTCACCACAGCCTCAAACTCCCGGGCTCAAGCTGTCCTTCCCTCTCAATTTCCCAAGGCGCTGGGACGATAGTCATATGCCACTATGGCCAGCTAATTAAAAAAAATTTTTTTATGGAGACAAGTTCTTGCTGTGTTGCCCAGGCTGGTCTTGAACTCTTGGGCTCAAGCAGTCCTCCAGCCTCAGCCTCCCAAAGTGCTGGGATTACAGGTGTCAGCCACTGTGTCTGGTCTGCCTTCATTTTTAAAAAGTATTTTTAGGGAGTATAGACTTCTAGGTGCAGGGAGTTTTTGGAGAGCTGAACTATTTCCCCAAAACAAGATACTATCCAGATTGAGATACATTGAGATGATCTAAGATCTCTAACAAAGATTAGAAAGTGGATTTTAGGAAGAAGGACTTGATTCAGAACTGCTACCACGAGAAACAATTTCAGATGTCTGACTGCTTCAAATGTGATTCAGGTTGTAAATTCAAATCAGGTAATTTCACTGGTTGAAAAGTTTTTAATATGGAAAGTAAAGGATTGCTTCTATGGAATTGGTGACTGAGGTCTGCTGGAGCAATTGTGCATCTTGTTAAATGTCTTTTTAAGATGTGTTTGTCTTGTTCAGACACAGATTAAGTGGGAAACTGCAGTGATGCTAGTGTTCTAAAATATAGCTTTGGCAATTACCCTGTAGTGAAAGTGTAACTTTGTGTTTATCCTGAAGTATATAACTTCACAATATGATAAAAATGCAGTTGCCTTCAGGCCTCCTGGTTGACCTTCTAAGCCATCAGATAACTTCCATGAACGTAAAATAGAGGAAACCTGATTTTACTCTCAGGTGCATTAGTTTTGCATATAGAAGGTGCTCAGGGATATTGTTAAATCATACCAGAGCTAGTCAGTGATCAGAAGTTAATATGAGACTCCAACCTTCAACAATAGCATTTCCAAACAAATTTGATGCAATCAAGGTAAATTTTAGGGTAAAAACACTTTTCTAGCTATAAGTTTATTTCTTTGTATAAGGTAATATCTCATACAAAAACCAAAGTTTGCTCCTTGATCCTTGGGCATTAGCAGATGTGGAGATTTCAGTCACAGGGTATGAATCTTTAATTTGTATCCGTGTTGTCTGTTCTTCTGTGCACTCCAGGTATGAAAATGAAAGTCTTCAGAATGGAAGCAAGTCAGCTGAATTTCCAGGAAAAATATGTGAACAGGTAATGGTAAGTTCTATTCAAGTGGGCTCTGGTTCTTTTTTTATGATATGAAATCATTTTTATGTCCTTTGATGTATGATTTCTCTCTTAAAATCAGCGATAAAGGAGGCTGGTACTGGTTACAACAGGAAAAAGTAACTGAAGTATTAAAACAAGTTGAACTTAGACATTTAAAAATAACCTCAAACTGTATTTCCTCTTTGCTGTTCAAAATGAGATTGCTTCATTGGCCCTATGCTTTTGACCAAAAAGTCTACTAGAGTATGTCGTGATCTTATCTTCTTGCAAACCTGTGGTCTGACAACTCTAACACATGGAAATGAAATTCAGGCATTGCATTATCCGGTGGCTCATTTTTTCTCCCAGTCATGGTGCTCATCCATCTTTATGTGTTTGAAATAATCACCTGAAAATTGTGAGAGCCAAAGATGCTTCCCAACTTTGATGGATGTTGACTTATGAGACTAAAAGAGAATTTCTATGCTTTGTCACGTGAGAGAAGCCTTATACCTTGAGGGCAGAACGGTATTCCAATTTAAAACACAATTTTATTTACAGGCTTAGAAATCTAGTGGGATTTAGTAGGTTTAGGACAAATCCTGAGAATTCTATCTTTCTTACTTTTTAGGAAGCTCCTCAAGCTAGTTTCATACGAGCTCGTTGGAATTCTTTGGCTTAGGAGGATTATTCTAGGTATACCTGAAATTTACAATAGGCACATGAATTTCCACATCTTTGCCATGTTAGGCTTTGCCTCTTCCCTAGAGGAACAGCCTTAATGTTGAGCTTGGTGGTCTTCCCTTCCTGTGCTGGAAGCCAGTTCTGAGATATCTTGTATACAGCCACAATGCAACTTGTCAGTAGGTGGAACTAAATAAACCAGAAAGCTAGTTGAAGTATGGATTAGATATATGCCACTCACCAGTCTACGAACTATTTGTTTTATTACTGCTCCATGATAGAAAAGTATTAAAATTGAGTATGTAGGAAATGTTATAGCATTTGCAGGAATTTTATGGCTATTGCATATGATTATACTAAAAATGGGATTATATATTATAAGTATTTTTAATTTTATTAGTAGTTCATTTATATCATTTAGTCAGATTCTTATTGCACTCAAGATTGGAAATAAAAAATTCATCCCTCACATAGGTCATTTTAGAAGCAAGGTGTTAGATAGGAAGACATTTGAAACTAGCTATGAAGATAAATTCTTTGTTTCTCGTAATTTTTTTGGACTTTTTTCTTAATCCAGAGGATAAACTTTTTTGCCTTTGGAATATCAGAATTTTATGTCTGGCATATGTGTAATTCTTTAGAGTTTGCAACTCTCCAAAAAAGTTGCACATTAAGAAAGTGCAGGTATTATTTATGGGAGAAGTCAAGTGGGCTACACAGTCTGACCCCAGGCTCTGAGTTTCAGCGTCTGTGGATGCACTGTGTGCTTGTGCCTGAACTTCTAGGTTCTCAGACAGTACCCTAAGTATCTACCCCTGGCGGGGGGGAACACATGCTAAGTGGAGTCTCACTTAACTGACAGGCCCTGTGGCTCATTTCTGAGAAAAACTGATAAATAGTCCTGTGCCTGTGGGGAGTTATAGACCTTCCGTGTAGGTGATTGTGATATTGTGTTGGTTCTTCTTGCTGTATGATATCGGTAAATAACTTCCTTTAAAGTTATAGAAACTTACAAAGGTCTGATTTCAATAATTTTAAGCATGGAGTTTGTCTCCTATTATGACACTGTGTTTTTTTTAAAGTCAGCTAAGAAGTATTTGTATCATGACCCCCTAGCTCCCAAATGACTCGGGCTGGTGTCTCAAAGTTCACACAGGCGCTGTTTGGTAAAGAAAGCAATAAGCATATTTTCGTTGTTGTGACTATCAGTATTTAGGAAGATATTTAAGTCACTGTTCTTATTTTCCCAATTTTCAGGAACCATCGCATCGTGTCTCAAGATCCAGCTTCTCTTCTGACCCTGGTGAGCAGTGGTTTGATTTTGTTCTGGGATCCTGAAAGATCGGGTCTTTGTGAAGCATGATGGCAAAAGAGGGATAAGAAGAATGCGAGTATTAAATATCTAGTCTGTCAGAAGTCTATGAGGTGTTACTTAACATGTCAACAATAGGTAGATTCCTGAGTGACTTACAGTGCTTAAGGGAGAGTCCAGGTATAAGAACACTGCTTGTTCAGTTGTCAACTCAATTCTCAGTAGTTTGATGGCATATGCTATTTCATATTGCTTGTTGGAGCTAATGAGATTTATTTATCTGTATTGTAATACTAGTATCATACGATTTACAAGTTCTAGGCCTTAAATAATTTGTAGACTAAATGGGAAGCTAAGTTGTAAGACAATTTGAAACAATTAAAATATTGAATTCCACAAATGTTAATCATTGAGAAAATGCTGAACTTCTGTTTCTTATTTCATAATTCATTGCCAAGATGGGAAAGATCAAGATTCCAATGCCCATCCCAAAATCACTGAAGGAAATGTTTCGGGAAGACCTCGGGTACATGTCAAGAGTGTCAAAGGAGACAGTACTACCTCAGATGGCTCAGAAGACAATGTTGCCCAGGAAACATCTAATATTGTTCATTCCTCAGAGCATCCTGGACATAACGGTAGAAATACCAGTGATCCCACTTCTGGAAATTGTAAAGAAAATTTCAGGGCAAAATTAATGAGCTGTTATGAAGAAGGGAAGTCTGTTTCCTCTACACAATGTCTTGACAATAGCAAAAAAAATGAATCTCCCTTTAGGAAGCTTTATCAGTCAATGAAGAAAGAGTTGGATGTAAAATCACAAAAAGGAAATATTCTACAGTATGGTAGAAAATCAGGATCACAAACTGATTATATAGCAGAAAAGAAAAGTGCTGATGACTTACAGAAGGAGACTCAACTACTGATCTCACGTAAATCAAGACCAAGATCTGGTAGAAGCATCCCCATGAGGGCAGACCCTGCTTCACCTGATCAAAAGCCCTCCCAGAGTGAGAGGAAGGAAAGAGATGTGGAGTTTGCTCAGACTTCTAAAGAAGCCATGAGCTCTGGCCTTCTCTGGGAGACTCCTAAAATGAAGACCCCAGTACAGTATTCACGACTGCAGAATTCTTCACAAAAACGTAAGAATGAAGACCTGTGGATTATGGGTGGAAGAGAATCTGTGAATCTGGGAAAAAGTGAAGGTTTCAAGACAGACGAGAAAACACATACACCCAGGAAGTTATTAACCAGAACTCAAACACGAGCACCAACACCAACTAAAGCTGAAGATGCCGCCAACTCTTCCAATAAGCCAGAAAGTCTGTCTTTCAAAAACAGGAGGAGTATTGCTACAGAGGTGGAAGTCCAGCCTACAGAAGCAGAAATTCAAAATGAGCCTTTTTTAACTCTGTGGCTTACTGAAGTTGACAGGAAGATTCAGAAGAATTCCCTCCACAAGCCTGAGAAATTGGGCACTACAGCTGGAGAGATTGGCTCTGGGTTACCTGGTCTTAGTTCAGTTGATATCAGCAACTTTGATGATTCCCTTAGTAAGTTTATTTAACTGTAAATTTATTTTTTCTAAAAGAGTAACACGTTTTATATGATATAATATAAATCAATGTCACCTTCATTCAGTCACTCTTGATTAAGTGGTGGAAAAAATCTTAAGTACTTATGGACGGTGACAGAACAGGCATTTTTCATTTTAGCTGATGGAGAACACAGAAGACCTGGATAATTTGAACAAGGAATGGTGGAGGAGGTGCAGGTTGTCAGGAAAGCATGTAGCAGGGGCTATTGAAGGAGATAGGGTGGTCCAGTGTTTTTGGATCACCCTATCGATCACAAAATAGGAAAGTGTAATTGTGATTGCTTCTCATATGGGGTTTAATTCTGAACTACAAATACGTGAGTTTGGGAATTTGGAATCAATCACTGGACATCGAAAAGAGTGGTAGTGCTCTTGTACTTACACTCTGTTCTCAGAGTCTGCTACAAAAAATTTGTTATAAACACTAGATGATACCCATGGGTTTATACGCCAGGCAGATTTCTCCATACTTCACAGGCATTAACATTTTTGGTCCTCAGTGGTGTCGGAATGCTCATGGGTAGCTTTTCTTTCTATCTCTCTGTCACAAATGTGGAAACTGACAACCCAAGGCCATAGAATAAGTGGCCGAGATGTAACCTTTATAGCAGGTGCAGTAGTTCCTTGGCATCTTCCTACACTTTTCAGGGTTGGCTTATAAGAAGGAAAGTTGTCTAGGCATTCTGATGCAGTCATCTGAATGTCAAGGCTCTATTTCTGCAGATGGCTCGTGGCAGTCGGGGTATCTCAACGGGGATGCATCACTTAGACAAGGGATTTACATTGACTAGTGGTTCAGAAAGATCTATATTGGGGTCTGGGTCACATGAATTGACTGCGGGAATTACCTGGATACGTTTTCACAGCTCATAGAATCTGTTCTCTAGTTAGGTCTGGGTGAAGCACCAGTGTATGCATTTCTAGAAAGTTGTCTCGATTTGTTTCCTCCAAAGTGAAAGCTACTGCTGCATACTGATCACTTTCTTAAGCTTTGTCTGTTTGTAATTTGCCAGCATTTTAAGGGAAACCTGTACTGTCCCACTGGAATGTGATGTCGTAGTGTTTTCTCCTGAGATCTGTCAAAAACTCATGAAGCAGCTTCAGCTTCATCGGTATTGCAAGAGAATGAAGGTGCACTGTAGATGTTAGGTTTCCATGAGTTGTCAGTTGGTTAGTCTTTAAAAATACTAATTGGAAATCAATGAGAAGTCTTGGTATGGTTTATTTCATGGCTCTTTCCACATTTATATTCATTGCTTTAGATAAGAGTGAGGGGCTGCCTTTGAAAAGAAGGCGTGTGTCCTTTGGTGGGCATCTGAGACCTGAATTGTTTGATGAAAACTTACCTCCTAACACACCTCTCAAAAGAGGAGAAACACCAACAAAAAGAAAGTCTCTGGTCACTCACACGCCAACTGTCCTGAAGAAAATCATCAAGGTGAGTGTAGCCATCCACAGCGAATGGCGTCCACTTGTGCTACAGACTCCTTCCCAAATTCTGACACAAGCAGAATCATAACTAAGACCTTTAGGTTTTAAATAAATAGGCTTTAAAAAGACTAAATGAAACCCATTTACTTGAGCACTGAAATACAATCATCCGGGTCTCTACCCACAGTTCTAATGTGGCCAAGCAGGGAGAGACCTCAGCCCTATTTTTTTTTTTTTTAAATGTAGAAGGTTCCTGACATTCATTCACGTTTACAGCACCACATAATCCCCCTGTGGTTAAAGTAAAAACGATTAAACAATTTAATACAATTAAAAAGATTCTGGAGACATCACCGCATATAACCATAGGGTTGTTTTATTTTCTTTTAGAATGATAAGGCTGTGGTTAAGGCATTTAAATGGTGTGAAGGAAAATCGTTGACGGTTTTTTACATAATCAGCTTTGTAGAATGTTTAATCAATCATCTGTTCTTATGCTGTGTTGTCTTATCTTGTTTTCAGACCTCTAGAAATATATGGCCCCATAGTACACCTTAGTACATAATAAGGCCTGGGCAGTCTCTATTGACCTCTAGAAATATATGGCCCCATAGTACACCTTTGTCATAAGGCCTGGGCAGTCTCTATTTTCTTTTACCAGCAGGAGTAGAAAGCAATGCCTCCTTCCCTCTCTGTTTTACGCTGGCTCCCAGAGGACAGCAGTCCATCTTTTGTGTGCACCACAGGAAGCTGGGCGCCCACAGCTGCTGTTTGATGGGACAAATCACAGCATGTTTGTCTTGCACAGATTGGGATGTTCCTTCCCTCTTGCACCTGAAGCAACTCAGTTCAGACTTGTGTGCTTTTGTTTACTTTTTTCCTTAAATGCCTTCGAACGACAGCGGTTCCAACGATTGGTATTTCAAGATTTAAACAGCTGAAATTCTTCAGTGAATAGGTTTTTGCCAGTGATCAGAAAGATGTTAGGTCCTGGGTAAGTTTTCCTGTGAATTTCTGTCTTGTCAGGAGCAGCCTCAACCCTCAGGAAAAGAAGAGTCTGCTTCAGAGATTCATTTGGAAATGACGGCACACGACGTGGTTATGAGCTCTCTAGTTCCTAGTCCTGGGAAAACTCCAGTTGCAAATGATCAAAGCCGTAGGTCGTGCAAAGCTGCCTCTGCTTCCAGCGGTCGCAAATCTCCTCAGGCAGACACTCCTAGGCGAGGTGGCAGAAAGAGTGGCAATCTGCCTTCGAAGAGGACGTCCATCAGTCGAAGCCAACACGATATTTTACAGATGATTTGTTCCAAAAGAAGAAGCGGTGCTTCTGAAGCCAACCTCATTGGTTAGTATGGTATCAGCAAATATAGGCGAAGTGGCAGGTTCAAGACCCGCCTGGGCAACTTGGCCAGACTTCATCTCTATAATCAATCAAAAAATTAGCCGGGTGCGGTAGCGCGTGCCTGTAGTTCCAGCTCCTCGGAAGGCTGAGGAGGAAGGATCGCCGGAGCCCAGCAGGTCGAGGCTGCGGTGGCCGGGAGCGGCCACTGCCCTCCAGTCTGGGCGACAGAGTGAGACTCCAACTCAGACAAAATATTTATATATATGCGAAGGGGAATTGTATCTCATTAATGCTAATTTTCGAAAGGCTTCATCATCTTTTCCCTTTTACAGTTGCCAAATCGTGGGCAGATGTCGTCAAACTTGGTGCGAAACAAACACAGACTAAAGTTGTAAAACACAGCCCTCAAAGGCTGATAAACAAAAGACAAAGAAGACCTAATACGCCAAAGGTAAAAAGTGCCTCCGTGAATGGCAGGTTTACATGGACTGATATTGTTTAAGGTTGCATTAGGTGTATCTGTGCTTTGATGCTTTGTTCATCTCCTTCCTTTTTTTTTGGCAGAAGCCTATGGGCAGTGTTCACAATCAATTCAGTACTGGCCACGCCAATTCTCCTTGTACCATCATAGTAGGGAAAGCTCATATTGAAAAAGTCAACTTGCCTGCCCGACCCTACAGAATGCTGAACAACTTTGTTTCCAAACATAAGGTGGACTTTAAGGAAGATCTTTCAGGTAAAAACACAGCTTTGGCTCTTAAAAGTCATCAACCTTTGATCCTATGATTTTTGACTGTTGATGTTTGTTTTTCTCTCTTTACTGTGACTAGCATTACAGAATAAACAACTGAGTTCACTTTCTGAGATCATAGTGTTTAAGGAAGAGAAAGCGGCTTTGCGTTACAAAGGCAGGTCTCTGACCATTGGGGGGATCGTGCATCTTACAAGAAGTAGATATGGAAATGTCAAACGCATATCTTTAATCTGAAGAGAACTGTGCATATAGAAAACTGGAAAGTGCTTTATAGTGAAGAAAGGCAACTTGTTCTTAGAATTGCTCCCTTCCTGAAGCTATATTAATAGTTTATTCCAGAGGCAGGTCAGCAGTTTTTGAGCAATATTTTTGTTTCTTCGAGATTTACTTTCTTTCTAGGTAGCTTGTTTCTTGAAATAAAGCCCCCTAAGAAGTTTCCTTTAAACAGGTAATAGTTGAGCAAAAGTTTCCACTCAATTCCCACTCTCAGTAAAAGTGTGGCCTGAGTTACATAGTGTTATAGCAGATAGGAATGATGATATGAGAGCAGAATTTAAGTTTCATGTTGTATAACTTGTCCAGGGGCTTCCACTGTCAATAATTTGGGAAGGCAGTGAGATTTGAACTGAATAGGTAGAATCTTATTTTTATATTTCCTGGCATATTATGATTTAGAAGTGTTGTAGGCTGGGCTTGGTAGTTCAACCTATAATCCCAGCAATTTGGGAGGCCGTGGGTTTGAGACCAGCCCAGGCAACTTAGTGAGATTTTTTTTCTACAATAAGTAAAAATAAAATTAGCCTGGTGTGGTAGTGTGCACCTGTAGTTCTGGCTACGTGGAAGACTGAGGCAGAAGGATCGCCAGAGCTCAGCAAGTTGACGCTGGGTGACCATTAGCATGCCACTGCACTTTAATCTGGGCGATGGAATGAGACTCCAATTCAAAAAAAAAAAAAGAGAAATGTTGTACTTCTCAGTATAATACATGCAAGGTACTCTCTAATTATAGTCATATTTGGGTCAATATATTTATATTTTTAAAGCCCAGCAAGGCCAGACATAGTGACTCATGCTTCTAATGCCACCTTTTTGGAAGACTGAGGTGGGAGAATTGCGTGAGGCTTGAACCCAGGAGTTCAAAACGAACCTGGGAAACATAGCTAGATCTTGCCTCTACAAAATATTAGCCGGGCTTGGTGGGGCACATCTGTAGTCCCAGCTACCCGGGGGTTTGAAACAGGAGGATCACCTGAGCCCAGGAAGTTGAGGCTGCAGTGATCGTGCAACTGCATTCCAGCTGCATTCCAGCCTGGGTGTCTCAAAAAAAAAAAGTAGACATGTAAATATGACTGTGCTTACAAATTATGAACATGTACAAATGCACTAATATGTGTATATGTTACGAAATGTTAAAAAGCCCTCCAAAATGCTTTTTAGAAAAAATGTCTAAATAATTAGTGCTTGGGACAGTGGTTTCTCTTAATGATTGATTGAGTTAGTCTCACTCTGTCACCCAGACTGGAGTGCAGTGGCATGATCACAGCTCACCGTAGCCTTGACCTCCTGGGCTCAGGTGATTCTTTCACCTCAGCCTCCCAAGTAGCTGGGACTACAAGCATGCGCCAACATGCCCAGCTAATTTTTAGGTTTTTTTTTTGTAGAGCTGAAGTCTCACCATGTTGCCCAGGCTTGTCTCAAACTCCTGTGCTCAAGCAGTTCTCCTGCCTCAGCCTCCCAAATTGCTGAGATTACAGGTGTGAGCCACCATGCCTGGCTAAATGTTCCTTCTTTTAAGATGCTCTCCTAGACAATAAAATAATTCCCACCCCTTAATGTGAATAAATTCCATCTAAAACATTAATATCTACTGAAGACTAAACCCCGGGCATTTTAAGTAAGGCCTGAAAGGTTGCGGAAAGAAGATTCCTAAGTGAATGAACCAGTTTGGAAGGGAGTCTTCGAACAGATATCCCAAACACACTTGGCAGATGACTACCAGATTGAAATAATGTTTTCATGCATGGATGCCAGAAGGATAAAATAAGGAGAACATGGGATTACATGAGTTTTTCAGAAAGTTAAATCTTCCATATCGTTTTTTTTTCTGAGATCATGTCATTAACTACTTTTTGTGTGTTAAAGCAGAATGATTTGATTTTAAAATATATATCATTACTTTACAGTACTAAAAGTGAGCAGCCCTCTGCCACTTTCTAAAACGTGGACTCATGTTATTTGTACATAAGATCTAGAACTGAGGAACCCAAGACTTCTAGAGAAGCATGAAGACACTCAGCGTCTGGATCTCATAGGGGGGGCTTATGGGAAGGATCCCATGAACTGCCACACCTCATGTTGGGGAACTAGTTTGGAAGACCACAGAGGTCAACTAAATTCATTTATTTTCTTTAAAAGAAAGGAGCAGACTATGTCTTTGCTGTCATTTTACAAAATGAGAAAATTATTAATGGAATCGCCCTTTTACGAGGCCCTGAGTACAAGAAATTCCAGGGATCTATCTGTTGCTCTTTGCGTGCTGTATGTGAAGACTGAGGTTTGCATGTATAAGCAAAGTGTCCATCGCTTTTCAAATATTTTCATTTAACAGGGCTCACTGAAATGTTCAAGACGCCGGTGAAGGAGGAACCACAGTTGATGAGCACGTATCCTGTCATTCCTTCGAATTCAGAGAATTCGCTTGGAAAAAAGTTTCCAGGTAACTAATTTAGGAGAACTTCTACTACCCACTTCAGAGAGTTTCATTTGTTTTCCTTTCGTCTGAACACTGATTTTTTTTTTTGGATAGGAACTTATGGATGATGTTATTTCTTTGCAACCGACATTGTAGTACTTCTCTACAACAAATTTTCCTGATATAATAATATTTGCATCTTCTGTTATAATGTTTAAAGGGGAGATTCTTATCGGCAGCTGAACTAAAACTGGCATTCATTGACTTACATAGACAGAAAGATTCAGTTCATAAGTTTAAATGACGTGTACACCTTTGGCTTCTTTATTTATAAGTAAGGAGGATGAGATAGAAAAATACGATAGCTCATCATCCATACATATAAATTATTCAAATTCCAAATGATAGCAAACTACAAAAAGTAAAGATAACAGTTTATACATTGTTCCTGCTGATCTTCTAGGTGGGCGCAGGCCCAGGATAAATGTGAGATGGGAGGTGGAGGAATCTGTCTGATCTCTCATTTGGTTCCAGCCACTGTGTTCCTCATGGAGGGAACAGTTTGTTACTCTGAAAACGCTTGCTGTAGTTAAATATTTCCTATGTAATACAGACCCTCACCGTACAAACTATGAACCATGTTATTTTGTTGGTGTTTTTAGGCAAGAAACAGCTATTCCTTTTAAATGTTTGAAGAACAAGATGTCTACATTGAGATCAATGACACAGAGCATGGCAGCCTTCAGAAAACACTTTTTCGAGGACTGTTTTTTTCCCCTTTGTGTAATCGCTGCAGAGCCCAATTTCCACTTAATAATGACCCCACTGTATTGCCACGTGTCACTATTCTTAAGTATGCAAGGCTCTTATGTCATACAGAGTTGTGTACACATAAGCAGCCTCACATTTTTCGTCAGGTATGGATAAAATACTAAATTGGCCTAAGACAGTAATAGAATTATTGTATTTGGTCTTATTTCTTACAGGAGAAAACATGTTCCTTAGTACTCAGAATTCAGCAGAAGAATCATCTGATAAACACTCTCCAAGCCCTACCTTAAGACGGCAGTCTATAAAAATAAATGAAAATACAGTGCGAACTCCCAGGAACATCTATAAAATGACTCATGTTGAGATGAAAACATCAGATGCGGAATCAGAGGCTTCAATGACAGTATCCAGTGCAAATAAGTTAAGAAGGTCCGTGGAGCTCAGAAATATACAGAAGTTATCTATAGAAAGTAAGCATGAAGAAACAAAAACTGACAGTTTTGAGAACATTGTAGGAAGATGGCTAAGAAAGACACCACTACGAGGAAACAAAGTAGATGGAGAGGTAAAAGAAATCAGAAGATCTTTTGAAACGTGTAAAGAAAATATGGACTCAAACGATTTTGAGAAGGTGACATCTGTGAGGAGATCAGGAAGAACTTGGGGGCAAAAAGGTGAACCAACATTTGACCTGACAGGCCTTCAAAGGATGCCTGACCCAGAGTCCACGAAAGACATGGCATGCAGCCCTGATCTCCAGACACCAGATCATAGCAAGGAAATGGTGAAAAACAGTGACAATATCACTAACATACCCTGCAAATCTCCACGACCAGAACCAGTCAAAACCCCAGCCAGCATGAAGAAGCGTATCAAGACGTCTCTGGGGAAAGTAGATGTGAAAGAAGAGCTTTCGTCACTGAGCAAGCTTGCACCAACTGCAGGGGAAGCCACGTACACACCTAAAGAACCAGTGGGTGATGATAAAGCCATCCAGGTGTTTTCAGAAAGTCCAGAACAGAAACTGCACCCAGCAGACTATGTCATTGGAGTGAAGAGACGGCCAAGAGCACCTAAGGAAAAGACCCAATCTCTAGATCTGGCTGGCTTCAAAGAGCTCTTCCAAACACCAAAACACACCAACAAGCTCACAACTGGTGACAAAATTGCTAACATGGCCAGTAAGTCTCTACCACAAGAATCAGTGGACACCCCAACAAGCATAAAGAGACAGCCCAAGTCATGTTTGAGGAAAATAGATGTAGCGGAAGAGCTCTCAGCACTGGGGAAGCTCACACCAACATCAGGGAAAACCACCGACACACACAAAGAACCAGCAGGTGATGGCAAAGGCGTAAAAGTCTTCAAGGAATCTGCAGAGCAAAACCTGGACTCAGCAGCAAGTATAACAGGCAGCAGGAGAAGATCGATAACTCCTAAGGAAAAGGCCCCACCCCTAGAAGACCTGGCTGGCTTCAAAGAGCTCTTCCAAACACCAGGTCACACTGGGGAATCAATGACTGTTGACAAACCCACAAAAATACCCTGGAAATCTCCGCAACCAGAACGAGTGAACACCCCAAGAAGCTCAAAGCGACAGCTCAAGACGTCTCTGGGGAAAATGCACGTAGAGGAAGAGCTCTCCGCGGTGAGCAGACTCAAAGCAACATCCGGAGAAACCACACACACACACAAAGAACCAGTTGGTGATGACAAAGACATCCAAGAGTTTAAGAAAACTCCAAAGCAGAAGCTACTCACAGCAGACTATGTCACTGGAGCACAGAGACTGCCAAGAACCTCTAAGGAAATGATCCAACCTCTAGAAGACCTGGCTGGTTTCAAAGAACTATTCCAAACACCAAAAGGCACCAACAAGTCCATAACTGATGACAAAAGAACTGAAATACATTGCAAAGCTCCACAACCAAAATCATCGGATACCCCAACAAATGCAAAGAGACAGCCCAAGACACCTTTGGGGAAAACAGATGTGGAGAAAGAGCTCTCAGCATTGAAGAAGTGCACACAAAGATCTGGGGGGAAAGGAAACACAGACAAAGTACCCACAGGCATCAAAGTGTTTAAGGAATCTGTAAAACAGACACTGGACGTGGCAGAAAATTTAACTGTCAGAAAGAGATTGTCAAGAACTCCTAAGGAAAAGGCCCAAGCTCTAGAAGACTTGACTGACTTCAAAGAGCTCTTCCAAACACCAGGCCACACTGAGAAATCAATGACTGATGACAAAATTACTAACACACCCTGCAAATCTCCACAACCAGCACCCACCAGAACGCCAAAAAGTATGAAGACACAGCTCAAGACATCTCTGGGAAAGGTAGATGTGAAAGAACTCTTAGCACTGAGCAAGCTCACATCAGCAGGGGAAACCACAAACACACATAAAGAAGCAGTAGGTGATCGCAGAGGCACCAAAGCATTTGAGAAATCTGCAAAACGAAAACTGGACCCAGCAGACTGTGTAATTGGAGGGAAGAGACAGTCAAGAGTAACGAAGGAGAAGATTCAATTTCTCGAAGACCTGGCTGGTTTCAAAGAGCTCTTCCAAACACCAAAACGCAACGACAAGCTAATGACTGGTGACAGAACTACTAACATAGACTGCAAATCTCCACCACAAGAATCAGTGGACACGGCAAAAAGCATAAAGAGACAGCCCAAGACATGTTTGAGGAAAATAGATGTAGCGGAAGAGCTCTCAGCACTGGGGAAGTTCACACCAAGATCAGGGAACACCACAGACACACACAAAGAACCAGTAGGTGATGACAAAGGTGTCACAGTGTTCAAGATATCTGCAGAGCAAAGTCAGGACTCGGTAACAAGGATAACGGGCAGCAGGAGAAGGTCAAGAACTCCTAAGAAAAAGGCCTCACCCCTAGAAGACCTGACAGACTTCAAAGAGCTCTTCCAAACACCAGGTCACATTGGGGAAACAATGACTGTTGACAAACCCACAAAAACACCCTGGAAATCTCCACAACCAGAACGAGTGAACACCCCAAGAAGCTCAAAGAGACAGCCCAAGATGTCTCTGGGGAAAATGCATGTAGAGGAAGAGCTCTCTGCAGTGAGCAAATTCACAGCAACGTCAGGGGAAACCACAGACACACACAAAGAACCAGCAGGTGATGGCAAAGATGTCAAAGTCTTCAAGGATTCTGCAGAGCAAAAACTGGACTCAGCAGCAGGGGTAACGGGCAGCAGGAGAAGGTCAAGAACTCCTAAGAGAAAAACCCCAGCCCTGGAAGACCTGGCTGGCTTCAAGGAGCTCTTTCAAACACCAGGTCACGCTGGGGAATCATTGACTGTTGACAAAACCATGAAAACACCCTTGAAATCTCTACAACCAGAACGAGTAGACTCCTCAAAGCGGCAGCCCAAGACTTCTCTGGGGAAAATGCATGTAGAGGAAGAGCTCTCAGCAGTGAGCAAACTCTCAGCAACATCAAGGGAAACCGCAGAAACACACAAAGAACCAGCAGGTGATGGCAAAGGCGTAAAAGTCTTCAAGGAATCTGCAGAGCAAAAACTGGACTCAGCAGCAGGGGTAACAGGCAGCAGGAGAAGGTCAAGAACTCCTAAGAAAAAGACCCCACCCCTAGAAGACCTGGCTGGCTTCAAGGAGCTCTTTCAAACACCAGGTCGCACTGGGGAATCATTGACTGTTGACAAAACCATGAAAACACCCTTGAAATCTCTACAACCAGAACGAGTAGACACCTCAAGAAGCTCAAAGCGGCAGCCCAAGACTTCTCTGGGAAAAATGCATGTAGACGAAGAGCTCTCTGCAATGAGCAAACTCACAGCAACATCAGGGGAAACCACAGACACACACAAAGAACCAGCAGGTGATGGCAAAGGCGTCAAAGTGTTCAAGGAATCTGCAGAGCAAAAACTGGACTCAGCATCAGGGGTAACAGGCAGCAGGAGAAGGTCAAGAACTCCTAAGAAAAAGACCCCACCCCTAGAAGACCTGGCTGGCTTCAGGGAGCTCTTTCAAACACCAGGTCACACTGGGGAATCATTGACTGTTGACAAAACCATGAAAACACCCTTGAAATCACTACAACCAGAACGAGTACACACCCCAAGAAGCTCAAAGCGGCTGCCTAAGATGTCTCTGGGGAAAATGCACATAGAGGAAGAGCTCTCTGCAGTGAACAAACTCACAGCAACATCAGGGGAAACCACAGACACACACAAAGAACCAGCAGGTGATGGCAAAGGCGTCAAAGTGTTCAAGGAATCTGCAGAGCAAAAACTGGACTCAGCATCAGGGGTAACAGGCAGCAGGAGAAGGTCAAGAACTCCTAAGAAAAAGTCCCCACCACTAGAAGACCTCGCTGGCTTCAAAGAGCTCTTTCAAACACCAGGTCACACTGGGGAATCGATGACTGTTGACAAACCCACAAAAACACCCTGGAAATCTCCACAAGCAGAAAGAGTGAACACCCCAAGAAGCTCAAAGAGACAGCTCAAGACGTCTCTGGGAAAAATGCATGTAGACGAAGAGCTCTCTGCAGTGAGCAAACTCACAGCAGCATCAGGGGAAACCACAGACACACACAAAGAACCAGCAGGTGATGACAAAGCCGTCAAAGTGTTCAAGGAATCTGCAGAGCAAAAACTGGACTCAGCATCAGAGATAACAGGCAGCAGGAGAAGGTCAAGAACTCCTAAGAGAAAAACCCCATCCCTAGAAGACCTGGCTGGCTTCAAGGAGCTCTTTCAAATACCAGGTCACACAGGGGAATCAATGACTGTTGACAAAACCATGAAAACACCCTTGAAATCTCTACAACCAGAACGAGTAGACACCTCAAAGCGGCAGCCCAAGACTTCTCTGGGGAAAATGCATGTAGACGAAGAGCTCTCAGCAGTGAGCAAACTCTCAGCAACATCAGGGGAAACCGCAGACACACACAAAGAACCAGCAGGTGATGGCAAAGGCGTCAAAGTGTTCAAGGAATCTGCAGAGCAAAAACTGGACTCAGCAGCAGGGGAAACAGGCAGCAGGAGAAGGTCAAGAACTCCTAAGAAAAAGACCCCACCCCTAGAAGACCTGGCTGGCTTCAAGGAGCTCTTTCAAACACCAGGTCACACTGGGGGATCATTGACTGTTGACAAAACCATGAAAACACCCTTGAAATCTCTACAACCAGAACAAATGGACACCTCAAGAAGCTCAAAGCGGCAGCCCAAGACGACTCTGGGGAAAATGCACGTAGAGGAAGAGCTCTCTGCAGTGAGCAAACTCACAGCAACATTAAGGGAAACCACAGACACACACAAAGAACCAGCAGGTGATGGCAAAGGCATCAAAGTGTTCAAAGAATCTGCAGAGCAAAAACTGGACTCAGCATCAGGGATAACAGGCAGCAGGAGAAGGTCAAGAACTCCTAAGAGAAAAACCCCACCCCTAGAAGACCTGGCTGGCTTCAAGGAGCTCTTCCAAACACCAGGTCACACCCAGGAATCAATGACTGTTGACAAAACCACGAAATCACCCTTGAAATCTCCACAAGCAGAAAGAGTGAACACCCCAAGAAGCTCAAAGAGACAGCTTAAGACGTCTCTGGGGAAAATGCATGTAGAGGAATTGCTCTCTGCAGGGAGCAAACTCACAGCAACATCAGGGGAAACCGCAGACACACACAAAGAACCAGCAGGTGATGGCAAAGGCATCAAAGTGTTCAAGGAATCTGCAGAGCAAAAACTGGACTCAGCAGCAGGGGTAACGGGCAGCAGGAGAAGGTCAAGAACTCCTAAGAGAAAAACCCCAGCCCTGGAAGACCTGACTGGCTTCAAGGAGCTCTTTCAAACACCAGATCACACTGGGGAATCATTGACTATTGGCAAAATCATGAAAACACCCTGGGAATCTCCACAACCAGAACGAGTGGACACCCCGAGAAGCTCAAAGAGACAGCCCAAGATGTCTCTGGGGAAAATGCATGTAGAGGAAGAGCTCTCTACAGCGAGGAAACTCACAGCAACATCAGGGGAAACCACAGACACACACAAAGAACCAGCAGGTGATGGCAAAGGCGTCAAAGTGTTCAAGGAATCTGCAGAGCAAAAACTGGACTCAGCATCAGGGATAACAGGCAGCAGGAGAAGGTCAAGAACTCCTAAGAAAAAGACCCCACCCCTAGAAGACCTGGCTGGCTTCAAGGAGCTCTTTCAAATACCAGGTCACACAGGGGAATCAATGACTGTTGACAAAACCATGAAAACACCCTTGAAATCTCTACAACCAGCATCAGTGAACACCCCAACAAGCTTAAAGCGACAGCTCAAGATATCTCTGGGGAAAATAGATGGGAAAGAAGAGCTTTCAGCAGTCAGCAGGCTCACACCAACATCAGGGAAAACCACGCATACACACAAAGAACCAGTAGGTGATGACAAGGGCATCCAAGTCTTCAAGCAATCTGCAAAGCGGAAATTGGACCCAGCAGCAAGCGTTAGTGTCAGCAAGAGACAATCAAGAGCTCCCAAGGAAAAGGCCCAACCCCTAGAAGACCTGGCTGGATTCAAAGAGCTCTTTCAAGCACCAGGTCAACCTGTGGAATCAAGGACTGAAGGCATAACCATAAAAATATCCCACAAGTCTCCACAATCAGGACTAGTAGACACCATAGCAAGCACAAAGAGAAGACCTGTGACACGTGTCAGGAAAGCAGATGTGAAAGAAGAGCTCTCGGCACTGAGATGCCTAAGGCAAAGGGGGAAAACCATGCACACAGACACAGGACCAACAGGTGACAATAAAAGCATCAACACATTTAAGGAATCTGCTGAGCAGAAACTGAGCCCAGCAGCAGGTGCCACTGGCAGCAGGAGAAGGCCAAGAGCACCCAAAGAAGAGGTCCAACCTCTAGAAGACTTAGCCGGCTCCAAAGAGCTCTTCCCAAAACCAGGTCAACCTGAGGAATCAGTGACTGGTGTCACAACCACAAAAATATCCTGCAGATCTCCACAACCAGAACTACTCGATACCACAAGAAGCACAAAGAGAAGGCCCGTGACACGTGCCAGGAAAGTCGATGTGTACGAGCCCTCAGCACTGAGAAGTCTAAGGCAAAGAGGGAAAGCCACACACATCGACAGAGAACCAGTAGGTGATGGTAAAGGCATCAACGTGTTTAAGGAACCTGCAGAGCAGAAACTGGTCCCAGCAGCGGGTGTTCCTGGCAGCAGGAGAAGGCCAAGATCACCCAAGGACAAGGCCCAACCCCTAGAAGATCTGGGTGGCTCCAAAGAGCTCTTTCAAGTACCAGGTCAACCTGAGGAATCAAGGACTGAAGGCATAACCACAAAAATATCCTGCAGATCTCCACAACCGGAACTACTCGATACCACAACAAGCACAAAGAGAAGGCCAGTGACACGTGTCAGGAAAGTAGATGTGAAAGAGCCCTCAGCACCGAGAAGTCTAAGGCAAAGAGGGAAAGCCGCACACATTGACAGAGAACCAGTAGGTGATGATAAAAGCAACAACGTGTTTAAGGAATCTGCTGAGCAGAAACCGGACCCGGCGACAGGTATCACTGGCAGCAGGAGAAGGCCAAGAGCACCCAAGGACGAGGCCCAACCCTTAGAAGATCTGGCTGGCTCCAAAGAACTCTTTCCCAAACCAGGTCAACTTGAGGAATCAGTGACTGGTGGGACAACCACAAAAACATCCTGCAAATCTCCACAGTCAGAACTAGCAGATACCACAACAAGGACAAAGAGAGTGCCCACGACACGTGTCAGGAAAGTAGATGTGGAAGAGCCCCCGGCACTGAGGCAGCTAAGGCAAAGAGGGGAAGCCACACACGCAGACAAAGAACCAGGGGGTGACAATAAAGACATCAACATGTTTAAGGAACCTACAGAGCAGAAACCGGACCCAGCGGCAGGTGTCACTGGCAGCAGGAGAAGGCCAAGAGGACCCAAGAAAGAGGCTCAACCCTTAGAAGACTTGGCCAGCTCCAAAGAGTTCTCCCCAAAACCTGGTCAACCTGAGGAACTGACCCGTGATGCTGATAGCCTAAAGAGCACTTCCGAGCCAACACCTGACAGTGGGAAACCTCCGCAAATATCCAGAAGGGTCCTTAGGGCCCCTAAAAGAGAGCCCGAGCAAGACTCCATAGGCACCAGAGACCTTGTAAAATTACAAACCAAAGGCAGCAGCTCCCTGCCCTCCACGAGGAGATGCAGAAAAGATGGGAGCGTCGCCAGAACCAAGAGGCCGCATAGTGTGACTGCTCCAGAGGAAGTCGTGGAGATGCCAGTCAGCAAGAAACTGAGGTCTGCTCCAAAGGAGAGATGCACATCCCCTGGACCCGAGATAATCATGAAGAAAAGTCTGAGAGCTCCTGCAAAAAGGGTTGAACGCGAGGAAGATCTGAACAGTGGCAACGTGAAAACCCAGAGAAAGAAACACAAAGTAGGCGACTCAGCCACTCCAAATAAGGTGAGGGGGGAAGCGTTCCATAATCATTGCATGTCATTTTGGATAGAGGTCGATTTTTGTGTAATGTATATGTGACCTAAATGTATACACATGTCCTTTCCCAAAGGGTTTAGTACAACTCGAGGAATAACTGCAGACCATGTTCAATAATCTTTTTGGGATCTATGGAGGGAATAGACTAACTTAGAAACAGACCTAGTCAAAATGATTAATACAGCCTTTAGGAAGAGTTTCTCAACGACCAAATGAGTTGTGTTCATCTTCAAATGTTTGAACGATTGATCTGGGAAAATGTGAGCAGTTCAGTACTATGTTCCAGACACTATGAGCCAGATCAGGCCTGGGAACAAATACTAATTTGAATAATTAAAACAATATGTCTAGGAGTACATATGCTTGAGAAGAACGTGACAGTTGGACTGTTAGATAGAGAGGTTACTACTGCCCTCAGAAGTTTGGAAAAACTCCAGAATTGGGAATTTCCTATTCGGCTTTTAGCAGTGATTGTTCAAGGATTAAGAATTCTCTTACTGCCTGTATAATAGGACATTTTTCTACAGTGTGAACTGTAAAAATTAGGTTTGGTATTATCACGTTAGGCACTGTTATTGCAATTTATCCTGAATTCCTTATTAATACTTTGTCAGTAGAGATGATCATTTTTCCATAGGAGCAAAGTACAAAGGCATAACTTTGAATGTCTTAGTCGACAAGTATCTTAGACAATTAACCAGTGTAAAAATTTTAAATGATTTCTCCTTTCAGTTTCTGTTGGCTGTTGTTTTCCTGTTGAATTTTGAGGTTTGTTTTACTAATTACAGAACTGGGGTGGATGTCTTCTTATTTTTTTAGGGAGTGTCCCTGCGCTCCAGACGCCAAAATAAAACTGAGGTAGGACAGCAAAGAACTGAGGTACTTACCTCAGCGGGAGAAATGAAAACAAAGAGAAATGAAAACAAATCCATGAAATCCTCCCAAGAGATGGAGATTCAAAATCCAGAAGATGGAGCCAGGAAGCCCACACCTAGAGACCAAGTCAGTGAAAACAAAAGGCGCTTGCGATCTGTTCGACAAAGTAAGACCTCCCAGCCTCATGTAGCAGAGGACAAAGGAGGAGAAGGAAGTGTGGGAATCCACCTGGTGAATTGGGAAGAGCAAAGAGGAAGAGGAGATCCAGACACCACATGTTTGAGATCAAGAAAGGCTAAAACGCAGCCCGGAGCAAACAATTTGGAACGTGAATCTGAACAGAGAGCAGCACGGAATGCCAAGAGGTGTGCGGAAAATCCAAAGAAGGTAAGTCATTTACTGGTTTCTTTATTAAAAAACAGAATGTTCTGAGATATTTTTGCCCAGTGCCGCAAAGGCAGACAAGGAGCATTGTGTAACCACACGCTGCCAGCTCCCCGAAACACCAACAGAAAGAGCATTGATCTAAGCCATATAGTTTGCATTTTAGTTCAATTTGATTATGCCTGTTTGGGGAATTCTTCAATAGCAAGTTCACATTATGAAGACTTCATGTAGGAATTCATCTAGTTATTGCTTGTGTGTGTGTGTGTGTGTGTGTGTGTGTGTGTGTGTGTGTGTGTCTCACTCTGTCACCCGGGCTGGAGTAAGCCTTGACCTCCCGGGCTCCAGCGATTTTTCCATCTCAGCTTCCCAAGTAGCTGGGATTACAGGCACATGCCACCACACCCAGCTAATTTTTTTTTTTTCATTTTGATAGAGATAAGGTCTCATTCTGTTGCCCAGGCTGGTCTCAAATTTCTGGGCTCAAGCAGTCCTCTCTCCTTGTTCTCCCAAAGTGTTGAAATTGCGGGTGTGAGCCACCTTGCCTAACCTAGCTATTGTTTTCTGACTTCACACTACCATTGTAGGTAAATATCTGCAGTCTTTCTAAGTTCAAAAAAATGTATTAAAGTGGTCATGTACAGATTTCCAAAGAGTTCTTTGGAAAGGGAGAAGGAACAAAGTTTGAGTGTGTCCCTAAAACAGCCATTGTGTAGTGGCAAGTGCACCTGTTGTCTCACCCTCCCCCAGCCAAAGAGTATCTAAATTAATGAAATGTAAGCGCTGCTGAAATGACATCAGATTTATCTTCTCATGAATTATCATACGAGCAAATCCGTAATACGTGATTAAATTCAATTAGTGTTCTCCTTGGGAATACTTAGCTTACCTGGTTTAAAATAGAGATCGTTGAATTGCTACCTTTTTTGTAAGTGGCATAAATTTGATTCTTAGCACACATAAAATTTGAACCTAAAATTGCAACATTCTGTGTTCAGCAGATGAAACAAATATAACTTCTTCAGATACAGAATTCTGGCAAGCTCTCTCCAGAATAAGCTAGGAAGCTAGAACCGAGATTGCCAGGAAGATGAAAGATTCCCTGTTGCCCCCCTGTATGTGCTATACAGTCAGGATCCAGCTGAGCAAGGTCCTAATGGGGAGATATCCACAGATTGTTCCAGAGAGGGAGGAAGAAAAGCTCAGAAGGACATCGATGCCCACACGGATGTCATAAGTCCTAGATTGCCGTGGGGGGGGGGGGCTAGAAGCAGACGACATCTTGCACTACAAGACAAAATCCTGGAGACCAAAAGGACACCAGGAACTCCAATGGCCAATGTGCGTCGACACTTTCACACGTCCAGCTTGAAGATAAAATTCAGGCTCTAAACACTAATTTCACAGTCTGGAAAACAGTACTTTATTAGAGAGAACTTCAGGGAATAAAGACAAACATCCTTATAACAAGGACGATCCCCGAACACAGCAGCCAGGCCCCATGACTGAGCCAGGCCTGGTGTGTCCTTTGGCGTTCAGGCCTCTTTCTTCTCACCCCAGAGGCTCCACCACACACTGACATGCTTCTCTATTGCTGGGTCTGAGTATGAGAGAAAGGCCAGGAGATGCATATGTAAGACGTATTTTCCAAGAACTTGCTTATCATTTCACCAGCTTTTCACCTTGGTTTCTTCCCCCAGCTGCAAGTACACACACTGGCTTTCCTGAGAACAGGAAATGCTGGCCGAGTAAACACTATTTTGTGTGCGGTGCCTGACATTCAGGCTGAGGAAGGACCACGAGATGAGGCGGTCTAACTAAGAGCCAGTGTTATGGCCACAGCTCTCGCACCCGTGAACCGACTGCTTGCAAATGACTGTCTGGTTTGGTGCCTTTTCTACTGAAAAGGTAGAAGAGATTTGTTTGCTGTCTTCTAGAACAGTGGTAATGACACTGACCTGAATTCACATCTAGATCTCACTAAATGTTACTACCACCCTCAGAGTCCTGAGGGAGTAGCTGCAGAGTGGGTGAAGTGACCTCTTGCCCATGCTCTGTGGTCAGCCCAGCCAATGAGTCAGAGGAGCAAGCCTTCCTTTTATTAGCCTGTATATTACCACTGTAATGCGGTTTTCATACTTGACTGCCACCTGATGGCATGTGGTCTGACATTCTGCCTTTCCAGAATGAATTCTTACGGGGAATATTTGGGTTGCACTGTAATATGGCAGTCCTGCCACACTATATAAAACTATGTAAGATCATTTGCATCCAAACTCATTCTTGAAATTTTTGCATTCTTGTCTTTTGTTTTTCTAATTATCCCCTCCCCTACTGCCAGTGTTCACTTGGCCAAATTGTTTCTAATGTAAACCCACCAGCACCTTGAGCCTTTTCTCACTGGCTGTTGGGACTGTACTAAGTAGGAGAGCAGACACCAAGGCTTGGGGCACCCGTTTTGAAAAGGCAAGATCAGCTCTCATCTGCATTAGATCTGATGCAAAATGGGGATGGAAAAGTCTCCATCTCCCAGGCTACTCAGAAGCAAACACTGTCCTGCATAAGTGACACACCAGGTCACCCTCAGAGTTGAGTGTTGACCTCTTCACGGGGATAGTTTGGTTAAGGAGACGCAAAACAATCTTTGTTGAATTCACTTTTTCTGATTGGCATTTTTTAATTAGGAAAAATGTGTACATTAGTGAAGAAATTCTTTTTGAATTATGTATTAGCTTAAAAATACATTAGAAACCGTTTTGTGAAAAATACAGCATTTAAATGTAAAGGAATGAATAATTAAAAGTTCAAGAAAAAACAGCTCTTATGAGATATATCTTAAAACATGTTTCCAACCTCAAAATTAATTTTGTATGACTAAGGATCTGTTACAATACCTGACAAGGATTTAGGGCTTGCAGAGGAGGGCTGATGACACAGATGTTTCTTTAAATTACTTAAGAGTTCTGATTTTTCTTCCCACACAGGATGAGGACGTTGTGAGCGTCAAGAAAATAAGAACCAGACGTCAGCGGGGCAATGAAGATATTTAACAACAAAGTTTACGCTGGAAAAAATATAATAAAGTTAATTTTGTGATAATCTCGCATAATTTTTGCCACCAATTTAAAAGCGAATTCTATCAGTGATGCTATCAGACTGTTTAAGGAAAGAAAACTTATCTTCTGAGTCTAAGTAGGCTTCAGAAACCCCACAGGGAGCTCATGAGGTAGATAGCTGAGTCCTGGAGTGAGAAATCTTTAACACGATGTGGTCTGGCAGAGGAGTTTGGGCCAAGGTTGGCCCTCAGCTTTACAAACTAAATCCTTGAAGGTTGGCACTTTCTACAGTTATCTACATCAGCCTAAACTGCAGCCCTCACCACACTGTCATTGCCAATGCATTGGCCTGTGTCCCCCATCAGGACATACAGATAGGAACTTCTATCCTTATCTTTCCCAGTACTGAGCAATTACTTGGGAAACATTAATGAATAGATGAGTGGAACTTACTAGATCTATCTTTACAGTGGACAGGGGCACTGGTTCCCATACTAAGATTACTGGTCATCTGCACAGGACAGTCCAAACCATGGTGTACTTCCCTCATGAGAATGAAATTGTGGCTTGGAGAAGGACTTGTGAACACATCTTCGGGGACACAGGGTGATTATATTTAGGGAATGACTAGGGGCTTATCTTTTTTTGATTAACAGGAATCCTTTGCTAATCTAGAACTGCTCTTATCCATCTACAAAGTCTCAGGGCCGTCAGCTAGCATGCCGTGAAATTCCCAAATGTTATACCAATCTTAGTTTCTGTCTTAGTCCATCTTGTGCTGCTGTAACAATACCTGACACTGAAAAATGTATAAAGAACAGTTCTTACAGTTCTGGAGCTGGGAAATCCAAGATCAAGGGACTCACAACTGGCCAGGGTCTCTGTGCCCTGTCCTACCATGGTGGAAGGCAAAAAGGCAAGAAGAGAGCATGAGAGAAAGAGGGAGACTCCTGTTTTTATCAGAACCCCACTCCCACAAAAAGGACATTCATCCATTCATGAGGACAGAGCCTACATGACTTAATCACCTCTTAAAGTTTCCACCCTCCAACACTGCTGCATTGGAGATTATGTTTCCAGCACATGAAATTTGGGGATACATTCAGACCATAGCAGCTTCTGCTCTTGTGACGTGTACATTTCCTGAACTTTGACTAGAACTGCTCCCCACTGGTTTTTTTCTGACTGCAGCAGGAAGTCTTAATGTCACCTGGTACAGGGAACAACACTTACATTCTGCAAAGAATCACTGTAGAGAGACCAAGCAAGCAGCTCCTTCAACTGCAGCTGCAGGAGCATTACTTGCTAGCTCTGAAATCCCATCTGAAGCTCAGACTTCTTTCTTGAGTTTCAGGCCCATACATGTAACTTCTTTTATCTTCTTCCCTGTTCCCCAGATCAAAAAATACCCCTCCCTTTCTCCAGTCACCTGTCTGGACTCCTCATTCACTCATCTTGCCAGGTTGAGGAGGAGATGGCAGTGTTGGCAGGACAGCTGTCTCGGTGTGTGCCCCGTGTCCCTCAACCCTTACGTCTCTGGTGTGGCATGGGACCAGGAACACATAAGTGTTAGCTGAGCGAATGCAGCAGAGATCTAAGCCTGGCTGAATCAGTGCTAGCTACTTTCGCTATTTTGGTTGCTTGTAACAGCATTCTGAACTGTGTTGTCTGTGATCAAAGGCAGAGTGGCAGACTCTGCTTGAAGGAGAGTGTAAAAAGCGGCAGGGAGGGGACATTCGAGGGTCTTCACAGGGCCACAAAGGGCCCTGGTATTGCACCAGAGCAGAAAGGGGGCATTCAAAAAACAGAAACTTTAGAGAGGGCATTTGGTGGAAGACATGAGGCATACATGTTTCCTTTTAAGTAGGCCAAATTCAGAACTTTAAAAGTAATAGTAGCCAGGCTCGGTGGCTCAGGCTGTAATCCCG
>NW_007252247.1:146353-169915 GCF_000164805.1 Carlito syrichta | reverse complement strand
TCATCTCTACAATAAATCAAAAAATCAGCCGGGCGTGGTAGCACATGCCTGTAATTCCGGCTACTCGGTAGGCTGAGGCGAAAGGATAGCCCGAGCCCAGCAGGTCGAGGCTGCGGTGGCCGGGAGCAGCCACTGCACTTTAGTCTGGGCGACAGAGTGAGATTCCAACTCAAAAAAAAAAAAAAAAAACGTAATAGCAATGCTGCTATGATTAAGTTGTTCTGCTAACACTTCAAACTTAGGAGTTTTGAAACTCACAAACAGAACATGTTCGGGCAGCAGTATGCTAGTGGAATGGAACGTTCCAATTAATTTTTTAAAAATCCTATTGAATACAATTCTACCCAAAGATCTCGCTGAAATATATCAGCAGGTTTTCTTGCCTTGATTAGTATGGTATCTTAATAGTATTTTAAGGGTTTTTTTTTTCATTTTACGGGGTTTTCATTTTATAGGACTGTAGGTGCTGGATTAGACAAGCTCATTTGTTGTTGTTTGTTTTTTTGAGTCAAAGTCTCTGTCGCCCAAGCTGGAGTGCAATGGCACGCTCATGGCCACCCCAGCGTCGACCTGCTGGGCTCAGGCGATCTGTCCATCTCAGCCTTCCAAGTAGCCAGAACTACAGGATTGCGCTACCACACCCGACTAATTTTTTTTTTTTTTTGAGTTGGAGTCTCACTCCATCACCCAGACTGGAGTGCAGTGGCCGCTCCCCGCCACCACAGCCTCGACCTGCTGGGCTCTGGTGATCCTTCTGCCTCAGCCTTCCAAGTAACTGGAACTACAGGCGCGCACTACCACGCCCGACTGATTTTTTGATTTATTGTAGAGATGAGGTCTCACCAAGTTGCCCAGGCGAGTCTTGAACTCGCGGGCTCAGGCCATCCACTCACCTCAGCCTCCCAAGGCGCGGCATTACAGGCTGAGCCACCGAGCCCAGCTCTGGCTAACTTTTGATAGATTTTTTGATATATTGTAGAGATGAGGTGTCACCAAGTTGCCCAGGCTGGTCTCGAACCCCCGGGCTCAGGCAGTCCTCTCGCCTCGGCCTCCTAAAGTGCTGAGATTATAGGCTTGAGCCACCTTGCCCGGCCAGGCTCATGTTTAAAAGACAAGCGCACTTCATACAACCCACCCTTCATTTAGTATTGGTGGGAGGGTGGAATCTGACAAATACCTACTCACCTGGGCCGAATTGTGTATCTGAGAACAAGGGATATAAGTAAATATCCGCCCAATCTCCCTAAGGCTTAGTAACTGCTCTGAGCTTCAATTTCCAAGTGTGTTTCTCTGTGAAGACCCGTAGGAAGTCCCCAATTAACGGGAGCTACTTTTACTTTTTTGGCTTCGCATCGCCTGTGTGATCTGGCACCTCGGACTCTCCTGGGCGTTCTTTACTCTAATTGATCCCATCATCTCCTGCCTCTCTCTGTTTCCTTTTAGGTAGGCCAAGTTCAGAACTTTAAAAGTAATAGCCACACCCCTTCCTGTTTTCTCTCCTAGACCTTTCCCCGCTTCTTCTCTGCCAGGGTGAGTCCATCCAGTCCTGAGTTCAGCTCAAGGACGCTTCTTGGCTATGCCTACACCTGTCCTCTTGGGTAGCGACAGGTCACTGGTTTGTTCTGGAACCACCTTGAACCTCTGCAGCATGTAGCACTGTGGAAACTAAGCCACTCAGTGAGTTTCTATCTCTCCTCCTAGGGTTGTAAGTTTTGTCTCTCCATGAGGGTGGCCTGTGTATTTGCTGGTCAGCATATCCCAGTGACCAACCATGGGAGGTGTCCAATGAAGTGGCTGTGAGATGAAATGGTCCTAAAACTGCTCTGGAGGTGACATCATGACCGCCACCTGGAGGTTAGGTGGGGGAATGCCCCTTAGAAATCCTGCTGGAGAGACATGGTCAAGCCGGAATTGAGTCCACTTACCTGGTCCACAAATATGGGGCTTGCTAACCTGAAATAGGGCTGATAAGCACAAGACAGGGCAACATACAACATATCGAGCCAAAGCTCCACTCCTGTGAAAATTATCATGTACACCGCAGGAGGGGGTTTTATGTGAACACACCATGGACAGAGATATCACTGGAGTTGCAGGTAATTCTCTTCTCTAAACACCAACAGGACAGGTGTGAAGCCACATTGACAGCACTGTCCCTGATCTCTGTGACTGGAAAGACCCCTTGAGTGATAACACCTGTGCGTGTCACCTCGGAAATACAGCCATTGCAGTCCTGTCCACCCCTCCCACAGATCCAGACTATTCTCAAATTCATCCTGGTTCTCACTCTCCATCAGTTTGGAGTCATGGCAGGTGCTTTATCATTTCCAAAATTTATTTGCTGTCTGACATGCATTCCCTGACTGGCAGGATGCAAATGCCTGGAGAGAGCTAGTCTTGGGAGTCAGATGGCTTAGGTGGAAATTCGGGCTTACCTACTATATTGCTGTGTGACCTTGGACAGTATTTTAACTTGCCGGACAGTTTCTCTATCTGCAAAATGAGACTATTTAGTGTCCAAGCTCACAGGATGGCTGAGAGGATTCAATGAGACAATATGTGCAAAGCACTTAGCATTTTGCCCGAAGCTTGATAGGCATCAATACATGTTAATTATCATCCTCTGCATTTTGCCTGAAGCTTGGTAAGCATCAATACATGTTAATTATCATCCTCTTCAGAAGACAAATATACTTATTAGAGGCCAAAGCACTTAGATGCTTCCCTTGTCTCATACATTCTGGTTGTCAGTGATTGCTCTATGGAGAAGTGAAGGGAGAATCTGGAACGTAAAAGCCCTGAATAGCCAGGTGTGGTAGTGATATCTGTAGTCCCAGCTAGTAGACAGGCTGAGGCAGGAGGATCGCCTGAGCCCAAGAGTTTGAGGCTTCAGTGAGCCACGATCATGCCACCGCACTCCAGCCTGGGCAACAGAGTGAGACCTCATCTCTCAAAAAAGCCCCAAATAATGTGTCTATGTCTTTATTGAGCCCACATACTGCCAAACAAATAGTTTAAGGAAAATCACCTAGACCACTAGGCAATATTTATTTATTTATTTATGTATTTTTGAGTTGGAGTCTCACTCTGTTGCCCAGACTGGAGTGCAGTGGCCACTCCCGGCCACTGCAGCCTCGACCTGCTGGACTCCGGCGATCCTTCCGCCTCAGCCTTGTAGTTCTCAGCTGGAACTACAAGCACCCACTACCACGCCCGGCTCATTTTTGATTTATTGTAGAGATGAGGTCTCGCCAAGTTGCCCAGGCGGGTCACGAAGAAACATTATTTAAATAAAAGTTGAAAAACCAGGTTTCAAGATTATGCAAACCGAATATTGTCTCTACAGAAGAAAAAGAAAACAATAAAAGTGAATATACGTCATGTGATAGCTGCAATCTGACACCATATTAATAGTGTCCTTAAATAACATCAGTTCACAGAACTTTGCTGCGTTTGACCCAGACATGCAGGTCGGATGAAACAGATGGCGCTGGGTCCAAGCATGGCCAGGACATGGGGAAGCCCATGCCTCCATAGAGAAGGCTTTGTAGCTTTGCACCTAGATCAGTGATTAGCGAACTTTTTCTGGACTGGACCAGGCAATACATGTGTTAGGCACTATAGGCGATACTGTCTGCTCTGACTATTCAACTCTGATGTCGAGGCAAAGAAGAGTCATAGACAATACACAGACCAATGGACATGACTGTGCCCCCACAAAATGTTTACAAAAACAGGCTGTGGGCCCATTTGGACACAGGGCTTTAGTTAGCAAATTCCTGATCTAAAGAAATGAACAGTTTAACATATATGCCTCCTAGGACATAACCCATTAAAATCAGCAGTCTCTTATATAGCAAGTCATAAGCCGAGGACATGTTTCACCTCAGTCTCAGGGGTCTTCCCAGGCCCAGGCCCCACCTCCCCTACCCGTCTCAGGCAGGATGGTGCAGTGGTTTGAGCAGGACTTTGGAAGCTGAGAGGTCTGGCTTCTGATCCCAGCTAAGCCACTTGCTCACTGCATGACTTGAGCCCATCGCTTGGCCTTTCTGAGTCTCAGTTTCCCCAGCTGAGAGAGTGAAGATGGCAGTTCCTGCCTCATAGGGTTGCTGTGAGGACGAAACAAGAGAGGCCAGAAGGTCTCCACACGGTGCCGTTCTTGCAGGGTTGCCGCCTTCTCAGCCCAGCTTGACCTCAGCCTCCAAGAGGCCAAAATATCTGAAAAACCAGCAGTCAGGACCAGATGTGCCTTTGGGCTTTTCTTTTGTTTCTAAAATACTGAGTGTCCAGGGTCTTCTACGGGATTCTCCTTGAGTGCCAGAGCTGGCATAAGGGGACTGTGAGCCTGGAACCTGAACTTGCCACCCTGTGGTTCCTTGATGGCGCGCCCCGTTTGGGCTGATTCATTCATGTATCGAATCATGTGTTCACCAAACATCCTCTGTGTATCCACCATGTTCTCTGGGGTGCAGGTCGAAACTGTGCAGTGGAGTGGATATCTGGGGGGCAAGTAGAGGTTAGAGAAGGAGAACCACAGTTTTTTCCAAGGACCTCCCTGGGCAAGGTTCTCAGTTGCAGGCCGGGGTGAGATAAGCAAGCAGAGGCAGGCCAGGCCAGGGGCAGCACTGGAGATTTAGATGTTGGAGGAAGGAGGGACGTGGCTGTATATTGGCAAAATCCTCAGTGTTGACCCTCACTCAAGGACCCACGTATTCCTTTGACCTCCATTCTGCAGCTCTGTTCCATGTTTCTCAGAGCCAAACACATTTTCTGGTCACCTGTATAGGCAACCTTTCCCTAGAGTTGCTGCTATCTAGCTGCCAATGATAAGAATCTCCTTAAGAATATTTAATGTCATAAAAAAAATCCGCTAGTCTCATGATAGCTCTTTTGTTGTGTTTTAGAATCTAGCTGACTGTGTAGCCCCAGGCCTGTCCTCTGTTACTCAGAAACAGCTTTGCTTTGGCATGAACCCAACACTCATTGTCCCTCGATGATCCCTGGGCAGAGTCTTAGATATACTCAGAAACACCCCCGGTCTCTCACGTCTGTGCAACCCACTGTGCTTGCCTGCCTCTTCCTTCTGATTTAGAGTGGTGAGGTCACCAGGGGGCCATGTGCACATCTTCTGTGCCTGTTGTCATCCTAAGATTGTGGAAGATGGGCGTCACGTGGAGCAGAACTGAGCAACCCGGGCTCCCTAGCCAAGCCTAGCTGAGTTTACCCAGACGCCAGCCAAACCCAAACGCACACACGAGTGAGCCCAGCCAAGCACTGCAGAGCTGCCTCGTGAATGCCCAACTGACCCCAGAAGCCGTCTAAACCGTGTAGGTCTCTGATGGAGGTTGCCAACCCCTTGGAATTCCTAAGCTAAGTTATGTGCCCACCCATCAAAGCCACCTACTAGCATTGAACTTCCGTGTTGAGAAAAAGGGATATGGTTTAAAGTCAGTCACTTAAAGACACACTCTAAGACGAGGCCCTCTTGTTCAATAAAACTGCAGGTGGTGTCTGTCAAGCAGAGTAGATCTGACCTCAGTACCGCCGCCCTGCAGGGCATATTCTGTCAAAGCAGAGGAACAGCAGCTGGAAAGAGAGCCTTTCTCCCCCACTCCGGGAGCCAGGATGGCCCTGGCATTCAACCCCGGGCCGCACACACCTGCATACTTTTCTTCACAGAGAAGAGAATCCAAGACGTCTTCCAGCTTATGATTCTGAGGACGCGGGAATTATGGAAGGCACCAAGTCCATTCATGAGATAAACGGACCAAAGATCGTAGGAGGGGGCTAAAGTGTCAAATGGGCCGTGCTACCTAGATTTTTGTTTTTCCTCTATCCCTTTCTTTGGAGACCCAGACGTGCTTTGCTTCCTACTAAACTTATCCGGGAACCAAGGCAAGCTAGGAGGAGGCATGGAATACTTCCATCCTGCCTTTGCAACAAGATGCTTTTGAGATGCCAAAGAAACCCAACAAGCAAGGCAAGGGAGTGTCTTGGAAATTGCTGGTGGTAAAAGGACTCTGTGTTTGTGGGGAGTGCAGTGAAGTGGTGAGACTCAGGTGCTGAATTTAATTCCATGACAGGAGCTGCAAAAACTCCAAGAGCACAGCCCTGTTGCCTACTGCTGGGGTTTGGAGACTGCTTGTTAGGCAGTAATCTCACTGATACAGCCCCTCACCAGACTGGCCTGCAAGGGGTGGCATGCCTGTCACATGCTGAGTGCACAAGTTTCTGGTGGATTTTACCTGCCCGTCAGTGTTGTTTTCCAATGTGAAGACTCTTTGCTATAAAAAAGAATGGGCTAAGAGCTGCATAATTTAAATAAGCAATACATTACACCCATAATTACATTTTTTTCCTGCTTGGAGGATTGTTAAACACAACCTAAACTATATATATTTGAACCACTGTGGCATGGTGGCGTGTTCCAATCCTGTGTCTCAATACATGCAGTTAACTTCATTTATGTGACACTCAAAAGCAGGCAAAGCCGGGCTGGGTGCCTCAGCCTGTAATTCTAGCGCTTTGGGAGGCTGAGGTGAGTGGATTGCCTGAGCCCGTGGGTTCGAGACCCGACTGGGCAACTTGGCGAGACCTCATCCCTACAATAAATAAAAAATTAGCTGGGCATGGTAGTGCGCACCTGTAGTTCCAGCTTACTTGGAAGGCTGAGACGGAAGGATTGCTGGAGCCCAGCAGGTCAAGGTTGAGGTGGCCGGGAGCGGTCACTGAACTCCAGTCTGGGTGACAGAGTGAGACTCCAACTTAAAAAAAAACAAACAGGCTAAATGAACTGTTGTTCACAGATGCAAATGTAAGTGGAAAACTATTTAAAAGTAAGGTTCTGGTTATTATTACAGAAGGCAGAATATTGGTCACCAAGAGAATAGAAAGGTACAGGGTGTCCACTCCCCATGGGCTATGCTGGCCTCTCTAAAGAACTGTGACCTTCTTGGGCAGGGATGTTGTATCCCCTGACATGTTCATGTGTCCTTAGAGCTTCTCCAGTGCTGAGCCTTTCTTCAACATGTGGGAAGGGGCCATGATACTTTGGACCCAATTCATTTTGGATGCATACTGCCCAAATGGGTAAGCTTGCTTTCGTTTTTTGTTTGTTTTGTTTTATTTGTTTCAGAGTAAGTGGCTATAGCCTTGACAGTCTCTACTTAAATCTAAAATGTGTATGCCTTTGGACACAGAAACATCCCTTTTGGAAAACTCTCCCATAGAATTAGTTTGCACATGTGAAACTGGGCGTGGTGGCTCACGCCCGTAATCCCAACACTTTGGGAGGCTGAGGTGAGAGGATTGCTTGAGCTCAGGGGGTCGAGACAAGCCTGGGCAACTTGGTGAGACTTTGACTCTCCAATAAATCATAAAAATTAGCCGGGTGTGGTGACCATAGTTCCAGCTGCTAGGAAGGCTGAGGCAGAAGGATCATCTGAGCCCAACAGGTCGAGGCTGTGGTGGCCGTGAGCATGCCACTGCACTCCAGCCTGGGTGACAGGGTGAGACTCTGACTAAGAAGCAACAACCGCAACAAAACCCAAAATAGTTTGGACATGTGAATGAACACATATATGTGCATATGTATTCATTATGAAATTGAATGATAAAATCGCGACAATGGGAAACAAGCTAATGTCCATCAGTGGGGAAGTGACTCTACAGGTTTTTTAAAACATCTGTACTGCGGAAGCAGGATAAATAGCCACTAAACAGAAAGAGGAAACCGTATGAGTGCTGATGCAGCCAGTTTTTAAGACAGAATGTTGAACAAAGAGAACAGTTTGCAGAACTGCCCAGATGTAGCATATTTAGTTACTTCTTGGATGCAGGGCTTTCATATGTTAACCTCTCTAACGTCAGGATTTTCTCAAAATTGGTGGTGTTTTACAAGGGATCTCTGGCAGTGTTTTTGCTTTCTTAGAACATAAAGTGGATCTGACGACTGTACTCCTGGATTTGATGATATACCAGGAGTCTGACTGTTGTTCTTAAAAACAAACAATGTGCATGTTTATGCAACTCATACAAGTTTAAACCCATGGAGAGTTGTATTTTTGGAGGTGTACTCCAAAGTTACCAATGGATTGAGACGCGGGGAGAGGAGTTGGGTAACAGGCCAAGTTCATAATACTCTTTGTATATTTGTGTTAGTGTGGGCTTTAACTTTTTTTTCATTTTAGAGTTGTGGGGTACAAGTGAAGATTTGCTGCGAGAGTAAATTGCATGCAGGTGAGGTTTGGGCTTTTAGCAAGACCCCTCTTTTCTTGGTAAAGGACATGGTACCCAGTGGGTGGTTATGAGAAAATGCAGCATTCCGTTTTTTGCTTCTGTAAGAGTTCACTTAGAATGATGGTGTCCGGCTGCATTCACGTTGCTGCAGAGGACATGATTTTGTTCTTTATGGCTGTGCAAAATTCCATTGTGTCTGTGTCCCATCTTTTCTTTATTCAGCCCACTTTCAATGGCCATCTGAGTTGGTTCCGTGTTCTTGCTATGGTGAATAGTGCTGCAAAGAGCTTATATGCGTGTCTTTTTGATAGAGCAATTTATGTTCCTCTGGATATATTCCCAGAATTGGGATTACCAGGTGGTATGACAGCTCGATTTTTAGTTCTTTGTGAAATCGACACCACTTCCTTCCACAGAGGTTGAACTAGCTTACTTTCCCACCAACAATGTAGAGTAAGCATTTTCTTTTCTCTTCAGTCTCACCCCGATACCTGTTGGTTTGGGACTTTTAATTTATTTATTATTTTAGACTTGTGGTGTACCTGGGAGAATTGGCTACATAAGTAAATTTGTGTGCAGGTGATGGTTGGTTTCCAGCGAGCCCTCTCTTACCCTGGTAGCAGTCACACTACCCAGTGGGTGGTTGTGTGTCCCTTACCCCTCCTTTCTCCCTCCCCCCCATTAGTAGTGCCCCGTGTCCCTTGTTCCTATCTTTGTGCTCGTGTGCCCAATGTTTAGGGCCTGACTATAAATGAGAAAAGGCAGTATTCAGTTTTTTGTTTCTGTGAGAGTTCACTTAGAATGGTGGTCGCCAGTTGCATGCATGTTGCCGCAAAGGACATGATTTTGTTATTTATGGCTGTGTAGAAAACTCTCACACCAATCAGGACTGCTGTTCTCAGTCTCAAAAAACAACAGGTGCTGGTGAGGCTGCAGAGAAGAAGGAACGCTTCTGTGCTGTTGGTGGGAAAGCAAGCTCATTCAGTCTTTGTGGAAAGCAAGGTGGCGTTTTCTCAAAGAACTAAAAATTGAGCTACCACACTTTGGGAGTATACCTCCTCTGAGAGGTATAGATAGTTCTACCAAAAAGACACCTGCACAGTTATGTTTACTGCAGCACTGTTCACAATAGCAAAAACATGGAACCAACCCCTGAAAGTGAACTGGATAAAGAATATAAACATATAGACATCTATCCACTTTTAAATGGCGTTATTTATTTTTCTTTCCTGTCCATTTGTTTGAGTTCCTTGTAGATCCTGGATGCTAGGTCTTTGCTGGATGCATAGCTTGCCAATATTTCCCCCCATTCCATGGGTTGTTTCTTTACTCTCTTGATGGTTTCTTTTGCTGTGCAAAAACTCTTTAGCTTGGTAAGATCCCACCTGTCAATCTTAGCATTTGCTGCATTTGCTTTTGGGGACATGGCCATGAATTTAATGCCTACTTCTATGTCCATAAGGGTGTTCCCTAAGTTATCTTCTAAGATTCTTATAGTTTGAGGTTTCACATTTAAGTCTTTGATCCATTTTTGAGTTACTCTTTGGATATGGTGATAGATGGGGTCCAGTTTAATTCTTCTGCATGTGGCTAGCCAGTTTTCCTAGCACCATTTGCTAAAAAAGTTTCCTTTTCTCCAGTGTTTGTTTTTGTCAGTTTTGTCAAAGATGAATGGGTCTGTGGTTTTATTTCTGAATTCTCTTTCCTGCTCCATTGGTTCATGTGCCTATTTTTGTACCAGTACCATGCTGTCATGGTTGCTGCAGCCTTGTAGTACAGTTTGAAGTCTGTGAATGGGATGTCACCAGCTTTGTTCTTTTTTGCTGAGGATTGATTTAGCTATTGAGGCTCTTTTTGCTTCCATGTGAATTTTTGTGTTTTATTTTCTGTGTGTGAAAAATGATGCTAGTAATTTAACAAAGATTGCATTGAATCTATATGTAGAATGCCTTGGGTAAAATGGACATCTTTCAGATATTGATTCTTTCAATCCATGAGCATGGAATGCCCTTCCATTTATTTCTGTCATTTTTTATTTGAGCAGTGTTTTGTGGTTCTTATTGTAGAGGTCTATCACCACTTTGGATAGCTGAATGCTGAGAGGGTTTTTTCAAAAGTGGGATTGTGTTTTGTATTTTTTATTTGGTTCTCTGCCTGCTTCTTGTTGGTGTACAGAAATGCAAATTTTTTGTGTGCATTGATTTGTATCCTGAGACTTTACCAAAGTCGTCATCAGTGCAAAGAGGTTTTTGACAGACTGTGTAGAGTTTTCTAGATATAAAATTACATCATCTGCAAAGAGTGATAATTTAACTTTCTCTTTTTCTTTTTGGCTACCCCCAATTTCTTTCTCCTGCCTGGTTGCTCTGACTAGAACTTCCAGAACTATGTTAAATAAGAGAAATTAGAACGGGCATCTTTGTCTTGTTTTAGTTCTTAGGGAGAATGTTTCCAGCTTCTGCCTGTTAAGTATGATGTTGGCTGTAGGTTTGTCATAGATGGCCCTTATTCTTTTGAGGAATGCTCCTTCAATGCTTAGGTGTTTGAGGGCTTTTATCAAGAAGGAATGTTAGATTTTTATTGAATGTTTTTTCTAAATCTAATGAGATAATCATGTGGTTCTTGGTTTCATACCTGTGTATGTGATAGATGATTCTTGGAATGTGTAGTTGGGAGCCAGGCACAGTGGTTCACACCTGTAATCCTAGCACTTCAAAAGTCTAAAACAAGAGGATTACTTGAGCCCAGGAGTTCAAGACAAGCCTAGGAAGCATAGTGAGATCTCATTTCTACAAAAATAAAAAAATTAGCAAGGTGTGGTGGTGTGCATCTGTAGCTCCAGCTACTCAGGAGACTGAGGTGGAGGGATTGCCTGAGCTCAGAAGGTCAACACTGTGGTGAGATGTGATTGTACCATTGCCCTCCAACCTGAGAGACTCACTCCTCCAGTGACAGAGTGAGACTCCAACTCAAACAGGGAGAGAGAGAGAGAGAGAGAGAAAGAGAAAAGACAAAAAAATGCTGTTGTATGCAATTTGTTAGAATCTTGCTGAGAATTTTTGCATCTATGTTAATCAGGGAAATTGGTCAATGGTCTTCTTTCTTTGTTGGACCTTTGCCATTTTGGGGTATCAGGATCATATTGACTTCATGAATGAGCTAGGGAGAATCCCTTCCTTCTTGATTGCCTGGGATACTTTCAATAGAATTAAATCAGCTCTTCCTTGTATGTCTTGTAGAATTCTACTAAGAAACCATCCAACCCAGGGCTTTTCTTGGCATGGAGGCTTCTTATTACTAAGTTCATTTCTTACATTGTCTTGGTCTGTTTAGTGTTTCAATTTCTTCTTGTTTCAATCTTAGGTGGTTATGTGATGCCAGGCATTTCTCCATTTCCCCTAGATGTTCTAGATTATTCACATAGGGATAATCTCTGATAATCTTTTGTATCTCTTCAAAGTCAGTTATAACATTACCTTTTTCATTTCTTCCCTTTTTTTTGAGTTGAAGTCTCACTCTGTCCCCAGCCTGGAGTACCGTGGCACACTTGCAGCCACCCCAGCATCGACCTGCTGGGCTCAGGTGATCCTTTCACCTCAACCTTCTAAGTAGCCAGAACTAGATGTGCACTACTATGCCCAGTTGATTTTTTATTTATTGTAGAGACGAGGTCTCACCAAGTTGTCCAGGCTGGTCTCGAACCCACGAGCTCAGGCAATTCACTTGCCTTGGCCTCCCAAGTTGCTGGGATGACAGGCTGAGCCACCGAGCCTGACTACCTTTTTCATTTCTAATTGGGTTTCTTCAAATTCTCTCTCTCTTTCTTTTTTTGATAGTCTGGCCAGGGATCTGTCAATCTTATACATCCTTTCAAATAATCAGCTTTTCTTTTCATTTATCCTTTGTATGCTTTTTTGGTGTCTATTTCATTTAACTGTGACTTTATTTTAATGTTTTCCATTTTCTACTAATTCTGAGTTTGGATTGCTCTTGACTTTCTAGCTCTCTTGGGTGTGGCGTCAGACCGTTTGGTTGAGATTCCTGTTTTCTTGATATGCACGTGCAATTCAATAAACTTCCCTTTCGGCATCACTTCCATAGTATCCCAGAGGTTTGGGTGTGTTGTGTCTTTGTTTTCATTTGTTTCCAGGAATCTTTTTATTTATGCCTTGATTTATGTGTTAACCCAAAAGTCACTCAGAAACATGTTGTTTAATTTCCATAGGTTTGTGTGTTTTAGGAGCTTCCTCTTGGTGATGATGCATATTTTTATTCCATTGTGGTCTGAGAAGACGACTGTTATAAGTTTGACCTTTTGAGATTTGTTCATGCTTGATTTATGTTGAAGTACCTAGTTGATTTTGGAGTGCTCTTGGGGGTGTGGGGTGGTCTACACCTGTCTGGTTGGGACCAGACTCCTTTCATCCAGGAGTAGAAGGGAAGCAGTGAAGTGTTGTTATTTGCCCCTTAATCCACAGTGGGGGCACCTTAGATTCTGCCCTTAGATCCTGCCCTGTTCTGTGAGAGGGGTTATGGCAACACTGGTGGCCCCTGAGAGCAAGCCAAGTCTACAGCCCTGACCTAGGCCTGCAACAGCTGCCAGCATGGGATAAGCATCCCCAAAGTTTGGTGCTGGGGAAGGAAGTAGCACCCATGTAACATAGATCACTCCTGCAAGATGTTTTCTGCTAAGTCTCTCCATGGGTGTGAGGGAGGGGAGTCAGCAGTCATGGTGTGGGACTCCTGGGCACTGGGGTTCCATGAGCTCCATGTGTCTCCTGCTGGTGTCTCTCTATTTAGGGCAGCCCTCTGCACCTAGCTGGCACAGGAGGGGTGTTGGGTAGAACTTGGGATGTCTCTCTTTGGTTGAGACTACAGAGGCTTATGTGAGGTGTGTAGAGAAGCTGACATTTTCACTCCTTCCGTCTCCAAAGATGATCCCCCAATCTCGTGCCAGGGCTGCTTCTAGGGATATCTGAGGCTTAGGACTATTCATCCTCCATGTCCCCAGGTGATCATCTGATAGATATCAGCTTGGGATTTCAAGTAGACCCTCAAAGCCCTAGGTCTGCTCCTCCATAGAGATTTTTTGCTGGGAGCTGCAATCATGCAACGTCTTCAGTTGGCCATCTTGGTCCTCTCCCGGGTTTGAACTTTTATAACAAACACCCTACGTTGCTGTTGCCCCGACCTTTGCAACCAGAGGGCAGTTGGCTCCATTAGGCCCTAATCCAAGTGGAAAACACGCTGCGAGAAGTGAACATGCAAATGACAGGCTGGGGGCATGGCTTCTCTGAAGTTGCCCTCCTGGCATCCCAGCAGATAGCTCAAGGTTCCCCTGGGACTGGCATTGTTTCCCAATGACACACAGCTGCTGTGCCCGATGTACAAGACGTTAGAGGTTAAGCCTGGGAGCTTGGTGACCACAGCAAATGACTTGGGTGTTCTGTGTCACCTCCCCTGGGCTCTCTCCACTAGTCTCAGAGGCAAGTGTGGCATGCGTGTGCCAGAGAGCAGGCACCCCTGAAGACAAGCTTCAATCCAATGGTGGGAGCTGTGAGTCCACACTCCAACAGCTTGTCCCTCATGTAGATGATTGGGGAGAGCTCTTGGATGTCTTGACAGAGTTGAGTACCAGCCATACCCCTGTGACTGGCCAAGTGAGAAGCACATGCTAATCAGTGCCCTTGGTGAACCTGCATGTGTATCCTGTGGCCTCTCAGCACTCAGTGTCCTGTCTGTTTCCACTGATAGGTCTTCCTTTGAAGGTGGCCTGACTCAGGCAGGGCTGGTCAAGTCCATTGACCTTGGTTGATGTCTTATGGGTGCCTTCCTGGTGCCTCTCTCCCGTCTCCTTAGAACACTCCTCCCCTCCCCACTGCTTCCAGATTCACCTACACCTTCAGGTGTCCAGGTCTACTGGCCCAGGGGAAGGGCCCTGACCACACTCATAGCAGATTGGGTGCTGCTTGTCTAATAAGGGACTTTGGTTTTGTTTTATTTTTTTTGAGTTGGAGTCTCACTCTGTCGCCCAGACTGGAGTGCAGTGGCCGCTCCCGGCCACCGCAGCCTTGACCCGCTGGGATCCGGCAATCCTTACGCCTCAGCCTTCCAAGTAGCTGGAACTGCAGGCACACGCTACCACACCCAGCTAGTTTTTGATTTATTGTAGAGATGAGGTCTCGCCAAGTTGCCCAGGTGGGTCTCGACCCCTCGGGCTCAGGCAATCCACTCACCTCAGCCTCCCAAAGGCATGGGAATACAGGCTGAGCCACCGAGCCCGGCTCGAATAAGGGACTTTGGGACCCACAGACCCAGAAGGAGAAACCAGTAACCAAAGGGTCTACCATAGCAAACATCATGTCATAGCAGGTGATTTTTTTTTAATGAGAGGGAAATAAAAGGTTTTCAAATTTGAACAAATATAACACGGCTTATACATTCAATAAATACAACAAATAATAAAATAATAGGCTTACATTCCACATGAGTCCCAGAGCATCTAAAGGGGAAAACTGGTGTGTGGGGGTAGGTTTGGGGTGAGATGGAAGGGGTGCTACGAGGTGGGAGGGGATCGTAAGAGCCATAAAGGTATGCACGAAGCAAAGGGAAGCCTGACAGATTTTAGGAAGAAAAACAACGCTAGAAGGCTTTCTGATTACACCGGGCTGTGGACTTCAAAGCATGCAGTCATCTTTCTTGGAAATTCTGGCAAATCACTGCTCACAGCTCAGAGTCCTGTGTGGATTCAAGGAAGCTAGAAGCATGGGTGTACTGGAGAGTGAGTTCTGTGCTTCTTGCCTCCTGCCTGAGGGCTGGGTCCACCAGCTACCATGCCCACCCATGTCTTCGAGGCTGTTTCTATGCCCAGCTGGAGCTAAATTTTAAAAGTCCTAAGATAAGCCGGGCTCAGTGGCTCAGCCTGTCATCCCGTGCCTTTGGGAGGCTGAGGTGAGTGGATTGCCTGAGCCCGCGGGTTCGAGACCCGCCTGGGCAATTTGGCGAGACCTCATCTCTACAATAAATCAAAAAAATTAGCCGGGCATGGTAGCGCGCGCCTGGAGTTCCAACTACTTGGAAGGCTGAGGCGGAAGGAGGCCGGAGTCCAGCGGGTCGAGGCTGCGGTGGCCGGGAGCAGCCACTGCACTCCAGTCTGGGCGAGTGAGACGCCAACTCAAAAAAAAAAAAAAAAGTCCTAAGATAAAGGATCTATATAAGCCAGTTCTCAGCTCCTAATGATTGTCTTGCCTAAAAGGACGAAGACCCAGGAATGAGATTAAGAGATGTGAAGAAAGAGACACAGGCTGATAGTCAAAGTAAAGGTTTATCCTTGCCTCAGAATGGTTTAGATCTTGCAATTTGCATATACAAAGAATTCAGCAACATTCACTGGCGTTATAATCAGAGCAAGATCAAATGATAAGTGTAACGAAAGAAAATGTGACAGTTGAAACTGTAGTACATATATTATAAAGATCGCACATAAATTAAACACAACTTAGTTAAACAAACAGACAAAAAAGTATCAGTAATCATCCATTTAAAAAAATAACATGGGCATGTCTCCAACGCTGAAACACAGGTGTCAGGCTCATTTTAAAAAGTTTTTAAAAACACATAAAAATACCTTTTAAAACACTGGTATGCATTTTTCATTCGTATAGCACATGGAGAGAAACTGTAAAGTCAGTCACACAGTGACCGAGAACGCATATAGATCAGAACGGTAGTCTTCTAATCATTATTTGGCATTTGAAAGCAACTGCATGCAACATAGAATAATGTGAAAGGAAAAGTGATGTCAGCACTGGACTGAAAGGAACTGTATTGCTATGTACAATAGACTTTCTTTGACTGAAAGGAAGAAAAGATGAATTTTTCAGGTTGCACAGAGAAGATACCGAGCTCCCAGGTATCTATTCCCTCTGCATGCAGTTGCTCTAAGGGCCAGAAGATTGTTTGGACTGGGGCCAAGGCAGAGGCCACAAAGCTGCAATGATTGGCCCTTCCGAAGGGAAAGTCCTGCCCAGTCTGGGAAGAGGGGGTCCAGAGTCTGAGGGAGAGCGACATCTGCTTTGTTTCTGGAATGGCAAAGGTTTCAGTACAGGCAGAACCCCTGCAGTGAACACTGGGAATGGCCCAAGGGGGCAGGGAAAACACATAAGCAGGGGCACTTTCCTGAGGACACCCTGAAAAGGTCTACCTTAAAGGTACCTCTTGATACAAGAGGTGCCAGTTAGACCATTAAAGGGCTTCTAGAACTCTGACTAAGAGCTCCTAGACTTGGACCAAAGCCCATATTCCTTGTCTTTGACTTTGAACTCTCAAATAAATGACTAGTGTGACATCACCTACATCCTGACAATCAGGCTTTCTAGTTTCTAGGGTTTCTAGTGTTTGGATGCTGAACAAAAGAAAGCTTGTCGTTCTCTCATCTCCTTTAGTCAAAGAAAAGCTTTTGGGTTTGGGAATTTCAAAATGAAAGCAAAGGGGATCAAAGGATGAGCCTCCAAAAAGCTCCTTCGTTTTCCTCTTTGTCCTAAATGCTTAATCACTGTGCAGAGAAGGAGAGAGGTATGCATTCAGCAGCATGCAGCCCAGGGATGCAGCTGGTGGGATGACAGTGGTCACAGAGTATGCTTCTGTCCTTCCAGCTGGGCACCAACTCTTGCCCTTGGATGGGGCTTGGAGCTGTGGAATAGGCAGGAAGCTTGATTACCTGTGATCCTATTATTAGAACAATAATGTGCCCTGGGGTTAGATTTGCACACATCATCAATGAGTAGGGGATAAACACTGCAACAGAAGATTGCAACCAGTTACCAGGGAAAATGTCAAGTAAGGCCTTTATATTTCTTTTAAAAAAAAAAAGTACCAAAATGCACATAAAATGTTTTTTAGTAAGGTCGACCAGATGTCTTCTTACTTATATTATGCTCATCTGCTAGGTACCTAATGGCCATAGAAAGATAACTTATTAAATGAAACGTTTCTACATTCTTCCTGCCCTTTTTTTGGCCCCATAAGCCAATTCTATCTGGCAGTGGGATCATTCTTATTTTCCAGTGTCAAAGGTCTCAGGAGTATTTCCATTCAAAAATAAGTCAGCCTTTAGATTAAGGATTTCCCTTTCTTTTATTAAACATGGGGGAGTGGGACTTTTAAAAACTGTATAAATCTAGATTTTAAGGTTTCTTTTCTTACAAACAATCTTAGCTTTTTACAAGAAAATTTTAAGTACCAAAATGCTGCTCAGAAAGTTTAACGTTTAATTGTGTGTGGTTATGCCACTGTTTCTATCCCAGTGTGTGCTCCTCTGTTCTGTGCGTAAGACATTTGGCTTTATTTGTATGTTTGGACAGGATGTGGTTTTGTGTTGAGTCTCCAGGCATACTCAGGACCAGCACAGGTCTCTGTGGCAGGATGGAAGGGAAGAGTGGGAGATAAAGCTGACTGGTTCTCTGATCAGACAGACAGACGGATGGACAGCAAGTGGTGTTCTGTAGTGCAGCTCCAATGTCTGGTTTTGCCGTACCCAAGGCCACGGGCCGAGGGGTTGACCTGGCATTTATATCTCCTTTCGTTCAGCAAGATGGTATAGACCCACTCTTGAATACATGTATTTTAAAACATTACTATATAGTCACCAACTGCTTTAATGTGTTTTAGACCCTGATTCAAGCTGTAAAGTCTTTGATCTTTGAAATGTAAAAATAGACCACATGGGCGGAGACTGAGGACTTTACAAAAGTCCCTATTTTGTATCCTGACAAACAGTTTGCTTTCCAAAAATGTTGCTGCTCAGGGGTATAAGATGAGTGTTAGGAAAGTGAATTTTCAACCGACTTCTGATTCCTTGACTGTTTTCTTAACAATGAGCTTTGTGTTTAGTATCTTGCATAAGCACATTTGGCATATTAAGATTTATAACATTTAGAGGTGTTGAATGTGTGAAATTAGATGACATGAATCAAATGGAAAATTAAAAGATATTTGCTGATATTAGCAGAAATATATATTTTATGGGATATTATTTGACCTTAATACATTATTCTGATTTTTAAAAAGAATATTTAAGATTTAATAGCTTTATAACAGATGGCCTTAGGGCATAACAAAATATATACAACGAAATTAGGAAGAATATTAATGTCAACTATGAAATAAATTAACATGGTTTTTACAAAATATACTGACCATTAAATTAAAAAATATTTTAAGGCAGGAATTTTCATTTGAAATTAGCATAATCAGAAAATATATCAATAAAATCTTGTACCACTTTGTAGCAGAACTCATACTGTTCCTGAAAAGAAAAAACAAGAATACATTAAAATACGTCAAAGAACAAATCTGATTAGCTGAATCAGGGGAAATATTAAAAAATAAGACATAAATAAGTCTGGCTATTTAGCAAAATACTATGTATATGCCTTTATACACATCATAATTTAGTTTTCAGAGTCACGCAAGTTTCCAAATAAAGCTGTTTTTCTAAATAAAAACCAATGTTTAGTTTCAAATTTGTGTATTTTAGAAAAATCCCAGTAAAACATCTTGAGTTTTCACATATAAACTGGAAAACAACTATTTTTGAGCTGAGAAAAAATCAGAGTACTAACATTACCAGACAAACTTCATAACATGACAAGAAAAATCTATAAAAGCTAAGCATAATGAAAATCCAGATTATTTTTAAGCCTAAATTTGCTCTACAAAGGGATACTGTTTTATATAAACTTTACTAGAATTCAAAAGTATGTCTCACATTTCCATAAGGCATTTAGCTTATTAACCAAGCCTGGCTCAAGCCTGTAATCCCAGCACTTTGGGAGGCCAAGGTGAGAGGACCGCCTGAGCCCACGGGTTCGAGACCAGCCTGGGCAATTTGGCGAGACTTCATCTCTACAATAGACCAAAAAATTAGCTGGACATGGTAATGTGCATCTGTAGTTCTGGCTACTTGGAAGACTTAGGTGGAAGGATTGCCTGAGCCCAGCAGGTTGATGCTGGAGTGGCCCTGAGCGAGCGTGCCACTGCACTCCAGCCTGGGCGACGGAGTGAGACTCCAACTCAAAACAAACAGACAGTTTCTCCTATCGTGTGATTCTTTTCCTCCCAGCAGCACTGTGGGGACTAGGGCAGTTCGTGGATTTAGGGGGGTCAGCAAGCGGGTGCATGAGCAATGATGGGTACTCAGTAGGAAGAAATGAAAGAAGTGAGAAAGTGACAATGGCCAAACTTTCCTTAAAGAGCAGGCTCTGAGTCTCTGGAAAACCAGGTGGACATAACGGTCCATGGGCAGGGGAGGGGAGTCCAAGGGCCCCTCTAAAGCCTACAGCGGTTCACCTGCATCTCACATAAAAGGGTCTGGGACTTGCAGACCCCTGAGTGGGATGTATGAGCTTGGTTGGGGCCAGGAGCAGGGCTCAGAAGACCCGGGAAGGCCAAGATACGTCCTCATTAACCTCCCATCTTCTTTCAACGCATTAGACGTAGGCTCTTCTCAACTCATGTTGAGCAAACGTCTAAAGCCTTTTGGGTCCAAAGATGCCAAACATTAGCCAGCTCAGCCTTTCTGCAAGTCTCAGTCTGGCCAGGAGGGGAAGGAGTTTGGTTTTCCCAAGCAAGAAAAGGTGAACCCGAAACTTTGATCCTGAGTTCCCAGAAGTTGTTGGAAGAACCAAGACCAGATAGCAGTAGGGTTCTCACTTCTGGCTGCTAAGTTTCCTACTTGACCACCTTGCTTTTGGAGAGAAAAGGAAAGTGAATTTCTAGAAAGGTTTCTTAATAAATGTATAGGCTCTCTTTAAAGAGGCAAGCATTTTCATGACACTAGCAAAGTGTTATATGTGCAAATTGGCTTTTGACTTGACTTTTCCAACTTCTAGGTAATTGGTCTGAGGGACAGCTTGGGCAAAGGGATTCCAGGTGAGTCTAAAGTGCAACCAGGGTGGAGAACCATGCTCTAGCCAACCTGGGCATAGAAGGGCAAACCTGCCCTTGGCTCAGTGGGTTCTCTACTACAGTATACTGTTGTGATCAGAAGACCATGGAAGGGCCCTTCTTCTGGCCTTTTTATACACCAAGAGGGGCTGTTTGAGCTGGGATTATGTTAGCATGGTGAATGGGCAGGGAGATAGGTCTTAAACAGAAAGCTTTGGGGAAATGATGAGTTATAACAGCTTTTAAAATGGTCCTTGCTGGCGGAGGACAAGCCATTGTCACATTTGGTGAGGAGGGATCTCTTCTGAAAACTAGAAAGTGTACATCCATGTAATGCAAGAGAATATGCAGGACAATTGTACATTCAGTGAATTCTTTAAGTCTCTTGAGCAGTTGAGTGAGACCCAGCCAAGGAAAACAGACTGGATAAAATAGTATACAACTGAAAATTACAAGCACCTGGATTTTAAATGTCAGTGCTGCTTTTGAACTTCATAACAGTACATTTTCTAATGTACATTGGGATCTCATAGCATGGCTCATGTTGACTCAGAAGCTTGTACCATCAGTGTCTCTACCCAAGTGTGTTTAGTCACTGAAATTCGTAGACAAGCTCCTTCTCCCGAGTCCTACCCAGAGGCCAGACCTAAGTCAGGACCCAAGTCAGGAAAGGCGGATGCAAAGCTTTGCTGTGAAAAGTTGCAACTGGCTCTTTTCCTTTGGAAATTTTACCTTCGCATCTCCCCCACACACTTCAGTTCCTTTAATGAAACATACATCAAATATGACGTGAAACAATTTTCGCCTCCTCTGGTAACGTCCTTATCATTCAGGTTCTTACCAGGGTTTGCACCATATGTGGTCTCTGAAGTCGTAAACTCTTCACAGCTTGAAATACATCTAAAAGCCCCTCTGCTTTTACTCGTTCCAAAATGTTGCTGAGGGCTATGAATGTACCTGTTCGCCCAGCTCCAGCACTGTGGAGAAAAAGGGTTTAATGCAGATCATCCAGCCTGCCCTTGGGGGTGAGAAATAGAGAGTTTACAACCAGCCCTCGCATATAAGTATTGAAGAAACAATCACTGAAAGTGACCAGGATCTGATTGGATTTTTAAAGATCATTTATATGTAGCTTAGCCTCTGAGCAAGGTTCAGCAAAATTCCTGAATTCCTAAAACGCTCCTATAATTAGAGCAGATAGATAGTTCATAAAATGGACCAGGACCAGTTACAAGTTTTTTTGTTTGTTTTTTTGTTTTGTTTTTTGGTGGGTGAAAAAGGAGTTTATTAAGCAACAAAGCTCTCTAGAAAAAGATGCCACTTAACTCTAGTCAGAAGGGCCATCATCAATAACTCAAAAAATAACAGATGTTGGCGAGGATGTGGAGAAAAGGGAACACTTCTATGCTGTTAGTGGGAGTGCAAACTAGTTCAGCCTCTGTGAAAATCAGAGTGGTGACTCCTAAAAGTTCTAAAAATCAACCTTCCATATGACCCCACAATCCCCCTACTGGGAATAGATCCAGAAGAATTCAGGTCACTCTATAAAAAAGATACTTGCACACATATGTTTATCACAGCATTGCTCACAATAGCAAGAACATGGAACCAACCATCAAAAGAGGACAGGATAAAAAAATGTGGTACATATACACCAGAGAATACTAGGCAGCCATAAAGAAGAACAAAATCATGAACTTTGCACCTGGATGGAATTAGAGTTTATAATACTGAGTGATCTCTCACAGAAACAAAGAGCTGGGTATCACATGTTCTCACTCACAAGTTGGACCTTGAACAACTACTGTATTACTATAAGAAAAGGATAGAAAGTGGTGGAAAACTGCGGGGAGGGGTGTAAGGGGAATGGGGAGGTAGGATTGATATCTGCCTGGGGGGACACACCTCATCGATAAGGGTACCTGCATGGTGAATATTTGAATACCTAGCCCTGGATTGTACTCCACAATTTTAAATAAAAATTAAAAGGAAAGGAAAAAAAAAAAAAAAGAAAGGGGTCCCAGAGTGGGTTATCTCAGTCACAAGTTTTTAAGTGAGTGTAACCATCTCCCTTCTTCCTTGTGTAGACCAATGGTTCTCAGAGTGTGGTCCCTGGACCAGCAACGTTAGCAGCATTTGGGGACTTGTTAGAAATGCAGACCTTCGGGGTTCAGGTCTAGGGAGGAGATAATCCTGGCACAGATTCTCTTCATGGTGCCAGGGACAGTCTTCCAAAATGGGTGACGCTGAGAAGTGGAACTTCAGGGATGTTAGGAGGGCACTGACTGCCAGGAACAGTCAGACAATGGACACTTCCCAGCCATGTCGATGTGAGTCAACTCCATTTCAGACGATCATTTGTTGACAGATCCCACAAGAGCAGAGCCCAGGCCCCGTAAGAAGAGCCCAAGACCCCCTTCCCTACCTTAGGAAGGTAAATTTCCTCTCTCTCTCCCCCCTAATTTACTTTCTAGCTGTTGGTTTGTTCATCTCTGCTGCATCCACATGGCTTTTTGAGCTGTGGCTGCCATGTTTCCTAGCTTTGGCTCCTTCCCCTGCCTTGGGGAGGTGAATCTCCCCCCCCTTCTCTCTTTCTAATTTACTTTCTAAATAAACTATATTTTCCAAATTCAAAAAAAAGAGCCCAAATGAGCAGGCCTAGAAGAACAGGGTCGGAGGCCTCTTTCAGCATGCCCTTAGGAGATGTGGGGCTGCCCTCTGGGTCCCAGACTCTCAAGTGTGGGTTTGCTCTGAGGTTTCTGAGCTGATGCCATGACTTGCCTGCCTCTGCCTTCCCACAAGAGGAAGGTCCCTGTGGGATCTCGTTCCCCTTTGCCTCTCCACGTGCTAAACTCACAGCCAGGGTTTGCAGAAGCAGAGCAGGTGGAAACTCATTTCTAGTTTATCCTCAGCGACTTCTAGGGAGACCCCAAGAACCGAAAACAGAGGTGTGTGCTCCACCTACCTGTAGGCCAGGGATGCACCCGGGCATGTTCCAGAGGAGGAAAGATTCCCGGTCTAAATTAAGCTCTGGCGCCTTTGACTACAAGGGGTGGGGCAGTGGGTGGGGACAAATGGTAGCCACAAAAAGCTGGAGCCGCATGTGTGAGTCAAGAAACAGACTCACAGTTTTAGGAGCGAATGAGAACCACGCAATGATAAGAGCACCCCAAACTCGTGTTTAGAAGAGGTCAAGGTCCCTGCTGGCGGGGGGCGTCGGTATCAGCAGAAAGACACAGGCACAAAGGAAGGCAAGTTTCCGCGCCTTTAGCTTTGGCCAGACTCACTCCTACCCTCGGTGTGCTGCGTATCAAGGTTTCAGCCTGTAATCCCGCACCTTTGGGAGGCTGAGGTGAGTGGATTGCCTGAGCTCACGGG
>NW_007252247.1:136395-146176 GCF_000164805.1 Carlito syrichta | reverse complement strand
TAACATAATTCATTGGGAGGAAGTAGGAGAAATAAAAACAAAATTGACCATGTGTTGATAACTGGGTAGCAGATACATAAGGATTCTCTCTACTACTCTCCACATACACATACACACACACACACACATATATATTTGATATTTTTAATAAAAAGTTTTAAAAATCTATCAGTAAGGAGTATACCACATCTTTACATTAAAATAAAAAATAATATAATTTAAAAAAAAATCAGCCAGGCTCAGTGGCTCAGCCTGTAATCCCGCGCCTTTGGGAGGCCGAGGTGAGTGGATTGCCGGGTTCGAGACCCGCCTGGGCAACTCGGCAAGACCTCATCTCTACAATAAATCAAAATGAGCCGGGTGTGGTAGCACACGCCTGTAGTTCCAGCTACTCAGAAGGCTGAGGCGGAAGGATAGCTGGAGCCCAGTAGGTCGAGGCTGTGGTGGCCGCGAGTGGCCACTGCCCTCCAGTCTGGGCGACAGAGTGAGACTCCAACTCAAAAAAAAAAAGTCTTCCTTGGAGGGCTCGACTGTGTCTAGGTGTGCCTCTTGATGTACCCCTAAACCCTCGCGTCTGACCTGGGAGACAGGCTTTCAGGCTACAGGAGATGGCTACAATGCCAGCATGGGTGACCCGGCATGGCTCGGGACAAACAGCCCTGGCGAGAGACTGGACATGGGCACCGCAGTCAGGACCAGGGCAGTCATTCATACGAACACCAGCACTTGGAGGTGCAGGAGCGCGCCCCTCAGAGCCTTGCTTTGGCAACTTTTGGTGACTTCAAAAGCACCTGGAAATGTGCATTTGAACGGTTTCCCGACTCCTCCTTCCAACAGGCTTCCGGCCCCATGAGATGATGACATTTTTCTTTTTTTTTTTTGAGCTGCAGTCTCACTCGGTCGCCCAGACTGGAGTGCAGTGGCCGCTCCTGGCCACCACAGCCTCGACCCGCTGGGCTCCGGCGATCCTTCTGCCTCAGCCTTCCGAGTAGCTGGAACTACAGGCGCGCGCTACCACGCCCGGCTGATTTTTGATTTATTGTAGAGATGAGGTCTCGCTGCCCAGGCGGGTCTCGAACCCGTGGCTTCAGGCCATCCACTCATCTCAGCCTCCCAAAGGCGCGGGATTCCAGGCTGAGCCGCCGAGCCCAGCTAGACGATGACATTTACGCAGATCTGCGAAACTATGTGTGCATGTGTGTGAGGGAAGATAGAGAAGGGTGGAGGGTGACCCCGTGGCCAGCACGGCACGGCGACGTGGAGGCCCCACCCGAAGGCACCGGCGGCCACTCACCTGCAGTGCACCGTGATGGGGTGGTTGCCTGTCTGCTGCTGCTGCTTCTGCACTGCGGCGATGAGGTCGATCATGCCTCTGCCCTCGGCGGGGATCCCGATCTCTGGCCAGCCGTGGAAGTGGAACTGGCGCACGACCCGGATCTGCTCTTCCTGGCGGGCCAGGGGCTGCGGAACCCAAGGGGCATCTCGGGGCTGTGAGGTCCTAAGACCCCCACAGCACAGCCTGTCCAGGGCAGGCACCAGGCCCACCTGCCCTCCCAGGGATCCAGCGAGACCCAGATCCCTTCCTGGGCCTTCTGCACCGCCCATGGCCCACGTAGGAGGCCTGAAGGTTGCTTGTAGCCAAGCTCACCCTAAAGGGAAAAGCGGATGTCCCTTGGAGCCCCGCAGGCCCCACCCAAGCCTTGAAGGGATCCTTGGCAGCTCTGGAGAGAGGGGAGTCCTCTCTCAAGAAGCCAGGGCTTGGGTTTCTGCCAGGGGCCCGAGATGAGCAGCTTCTGGGGCTACTGGCTTGGATTGTTCTGTGACTGACGTGGACAACAAGACTCGGGGCCGGCACTCTGCTGTGCTGACCGTCTTGAGCTCAGAACGAGCCCTGTGCATATAGGCAAGGCGTCCTACCCATGACTCACCCAGAGTTCTCAGCTTTGCTAGAGAAAGTCAGTAGGCAGAGCCCAGTGGAATGGGGATGGCTAGGGGCTCTGAGAAACCACCCAGAGGATGGCTCTCGAGAGACCAGTGTGGCCTCCCTTGTCCTCTTTGTTCCTCTTCCCCTGGCTAAGGTCACTCTCCTCATACAGAAACAGAGGCAGTTCACAGTGGACGCCCCTCAGAGTCGGCCTCTCTGCCCCGCCATTCTTGTCTTCTCGCATGGAGGCAGACGGCCTCCATGGAGGTGCACGTTTTACAGGAGACCCGCCGCTGGGCAACATGGCTCCCTGTTAAACCCACTGGAAAGTCACAGTCATCTGGGACTCAGGAAATAGCAGAAAGACCACGTTCTGGGACAGTGACAAGCAGAAGCTTGAGTAATGGCCCGGTTCATTAGGTTGACGAGAGTTTAAAGAGCTATGGTAACGATACCTGATTCAAGGTGACCAGGAAGTCTCGTATACTGATGGCTTCAGAAAGGGTATCACTCTTTATTTCGATCGTTATTTCTCCATGAGTAACAGAGCCCTCTGATGGCCAATACTGGTAGCATTTATCCTTAGGGGATAAAACAAAATTTTAAGACTTGTGGTAAATAATTTGCTGCAGGCAGTGCTGGTTTTATAATGCAAAATTGCTCTCAAACCATTTAAGGCATTTCCCTGAGGAAGAAAATAGCATATGAATATGAAGGCCTAAATGCCTGTTGTTTAAGGGAACAGAATAGAGTCAACAAACAGACAAGGAGCTCTAATACATAGATTATGTTGAAAAAATGGCTTTCTATATGAGAAAAATGAAATTGGAGCCTGATTCACACCCTACCAGGGCTGAGCTCTTTCTAGAGTTGAGCAGTGTACAACCTGCACTATCATGTGTAGGCGCCTTGAACTTTAATAAAATGAACACAGATGGGTTAAGACTTAAGGTCAAAAACAAAAGCATTTAGAAGAAGAAAATATCTTTTCACTTTGGAGGACACAAGGATTTATGAAGCAAGACCCCAAAAGAGCTAACCAACCATGCCATAAAACATTAGATTACAGTAAGATTCATTTCTCTTCATCAACAAACATCACTAAGAGAGTGAAAAGAAAGGCCACAGGCTGCAAACAGTTGTTTACAATACATAAAACCAACAAAGGATTAGTATCAAGAATATGTAAAGAACTCCTATGCATACATAAAACTCCTATACAGTACATAAAACCAACAAAGGATTGGTATCAAGAATATGTAAAGAACTCCTATACATACATAAAAATCCTACACGATACATGAAACCAACAAAGGATTGGTATCAAGAATATGTAAAGAACTCCTATAAATCCAAGAAAAGGGCAAACAATCCAGTAGGAGAATGAGTCAACGGCAAGGCATTATGTACAAGAATAAATTTGCCACCTGCAAATATATGAACCGATGCTTGACCTCACAGGAATCAGAGAGATACGAGTCAAAGTCACAGAGAGATAACATTTACACCTATTCAACAAACAAAAATGAGGATGCCTGAGAATACCATACTGGGTGTAGGTGAATGATATTTCTTATGTGTGCTGGTGTCCACTGTGCAAACCATGACCACTTTGGGAGGCAATTAGAAATTATCTTGCAAATTCAAGTCTTCACATCCTCTCCAGTGTGCATTTTGACTCTTGGGTACACACTAATCCTTGGGCAGCATAAGACATGTACAAGAATGTATGGGCAGGATTGTTCGCAAAACAACGAAATGGAATCAATCCAAGTGCCCATGACAGGAGAAGGGATAACTAAATGGATGCAGGGTGTATCATTGTGTAGCGAAATATAATCAAATTATGATAATGAATGAATGACAGTTATTGACATCCACATACCAAAATACCAAAAGCATGATCTTGAGTGGAAAAAGCAAGTTCCAGAGACCACATGCTGTAATCATACTCCCTATATAAAGTTCAAATACAAGCAAGACTAAACAAGGGTCTCTCAAGGCATAAGGAGATATGATTCCCAAAGATTTTTTTAAAGCACACAGTGCATCCACTAGGATGGCTTTAATTAAAAAAAAATGATGATAAGTGTTGGTGAGGATGTGGAGAAATTAGAACCCTTGTACACGGCTGGTGGAAAAATAAAATGGGGTGACTGCAGGGAACAGTCTGGCAGTGCCTCAAAAATGTTACATGAGAAAAGTTTACGATATGGAGTTATGACATGACCAACCGATTCTACTCCTAGGTATATACCCAAAAGAAATGAAAAAACGTGTCCGTATAAAAACTTGTACAGGAATGTTCAAGCAGCATTACTCATGAACAGCCTCAAAGTGGAAGCAAACCAAACATCTACCAACTGATGAAGGAATATACAAATGTAGTATATCCATACATACTATTTGTCATTATAAAAGAATGATGCATCGATTCATGCCACAACATGAATAAACCTTGAAAACAACGTGCTAAGGGGAAGAACTCTATCACAAAAGACCATACTGTTGTTTGATTCTATTTATATTAATGCCCAGAATAGACAGATCCATAGAAAAGTAGATTAGTGGTTGGCAGGGGTTAGGGGAAGGGGGTGACTGTGAACGGGACTTCTTTTCGGGGTGACAAAAGTGACCTGAAATTAGAGGTGATATTCGCACAGCTCTGCGCATAGACTGAAATTCACTGAATTTTATACTTTAAAAAGATGGATTATGTGGTAGGCGAATTATATCTCAATAAGGCCACTTTTTTTGAAGAAAGAAATTAAAATGCAAATTCAGGGTATTAGTTTTATCTTGAGGAAGCACCTGGATAGATGTACATTATTGGCAAAAGTTTGGGTTTTCTATTGGGTGGTGAATTCACATGTGTTTATCATGTTATTAAATAAATCCAATACAAAGGCCACTGATGGATTTCTGTGAAAAGGGAAACATTTAACTCATTCAATTCAACCAGGGCAGTATGAGTTAAGCACACATATCAATGTCTATATCTTTATGTCTTGAAAAACGTTGGCGCGGTGTGGTGGCTCATGCCTGTAATCCCAGAAGTTTGAGAGGCCAGGGTGGGAGGATCGCTTGAAGCCAGGAGTTCTAGACCAGCCTGGGCAACAGAGCAAGACCTTGCCTCACAAAAAAACCCCCCAGAAGCTAGCCAGCCACGGTGACACATGTCTGTAGTCCAGCTACTCAATTAGACTGAGGTGGAAAGATCACCTGAGCCCAGGAAGCGGAGGCTGTCGGGAGCCATGATTGTGCCACCGCACACCAGTCTAAGCAACAGAGAAAGACTCCAACTCAAAAAAAAAAAAAGTCAATAAATGTCTTTTTCTTCAACAGGTTGTGATCTTGACCAATACAAATGAAAGAATTTCAAGGCAGGTTAAATAACATGTAGGATAAGAATAAAAGCCAGTGGGGGTTGGGGGTGGAGAGTAATTTTGTTTATCCCTCCCTCCCTAATCACCACCACCCCCCCCCTAAAAAGGAAAGGGTGAAATGAAACTTTTCTCATCTCCAACCTCTCCGGATGTTGTCCTGGCTTGGCCTCACCCATGTGTTTGCAGGACTGATGACAGGTGAGACAACGGTAATGAATGGCCACTGTCACCTTAGGCACACAGATGGTCCTTGGAGGGTCCTGGCTGGACAGCAGCCCTCACCTGTTCTCTCTCCTGCACCTCAGTCAGCATCACAATTGTGTGGGACTTCCACTCCCAGATCATCCTCCAGAAGTCCTCGACTGTGTGCGCCAGGGGTCCCTGGGTGGCGATGAAATAGTCCTTCTGCCGGTAACCCTTGGGATGGGGGAACAGAGGTTACAGTCTGGCTTCCTTCCATGCTGGTTCTACTACCTGCTGTGAGTGCCCGGGGCAGCCCAAGGCCTGATGAGGGCAACTCTCCAATCTCCCATGGCTTGTGCCCAATTCCAGTTGGCATGAATACACATACACACACGCACACGCTCCAGAAGCAGGTCAAGATACTTGTTTTATCTGAAAACTACACACCTCCACCTTCAGCATCTGAAGTCATCTATGCATGGGCATGATGAATCACCAGTTGCCCGTAGTCACCTGAACTGTACTTGGTGGCTTTTATTCTAGTATGTTTCTTTGTGTTACAGACAGATCTGCACCATAGTGGTGCAAAGGGGCCCAGTGCATGGATTTGGAGGACAGGGGTTCAAATCCCAGCTCCTCCACAAGGACGCTACTGACTTCTGGCACAGCTTTCTCGCCTGCAAATGGGAATATTAATGCACAGTAGCTAGCTGTGATGCTCTCTCTGGTCCATTCTTCTGCTAACTCCACTACACACGAAGACAGCCTGTGTCTGTGTGTCCTGAACACACAATTGTACCAGCCGTGTGAGTACGTGCTGCAGAAAGCACACAAGAGAAAGTGCATGAAAGCACTGGAGATATGATCAGCATGGAATAGACGTGTAAGGGAAAAATAAATGATGTATTTTAAGGTAGAATAAACATAGTCGATTAATTCACTATTCATTTGGTTTTTAAGCAAGTGATTCTGCTGACAAAGTGGTTGAGTTTCTGGAGGCGTCTCATTCTTTCTGATTGTGACGATGAGTTGCGTGGGAGTCTGAATGGTCATGCAGGAAGAAAACACACACCTACACAAAGCACACGCCAGGTTACTGTACATACATCTATGAAGGACGCATTGATGTAGTCTGTGTATTCCTGCCCCCTTTTCATGGAGAGAATCACGCGATTGAAGTCATCTGCAAAGCAGTGTTTTCCTTTAATTAGTACAAATAGGGTCCTGCCTTACAGTTGTCAATTTGTTCCCACAGTCTTTCAAAATATAGAGCCCATCACCAAAATGACGGAGTAAAACTAACTGTTTGGAAGGCTTACATTAAAAACAGTTTAAGTAAAGCGGCCCAGGGAAGTGGCTTTTTTTTCTTTTCTTTTGGTAGGGAAGCTCTGAAAATAATCTAGCTATTTTTCATTTTTCATGAGTCAATATAACACAGACCAAAATATAAGCACCCAAAACATTGTATTTAAGAAGTAAAAGGAATGAGATCAGGCAGACACCTGGAGTCACCAGTTTGGACACCACGTCCACAAAGAATCGAGGGTCTGGGACTGGCGAAGCCTTCGCTCAGACCCTGGGAACTTTCTCCTACCCGGCAGTGCATATTGGGACCCCGTGAAAAGCAAGCCTGTTCACGGTCATTTGGCAGGTATTTGTTGAGCTGTGACTCCACTGAGGTGCTCTCCTACATTCCTCCGTGTGTCCTGTGATACTGCTGAGTCCATTTGGGGCCGGATTTCTTAGGTTTCTCTTTTTTTCCCACTGGGTGAGACTGGATTCCCCCTCCATGCTCACCTCATACGAGCCCCTCCTCCCTGCCAGTCTCTGCCACCTTCGTGGCCCTCCCTGGTCACTTTCCCTTGCCCACGACCTGGACCAGTATGCTGACTTCATCCCTGTCCATGTCTTGCCCTGCCCAAGGCCGAAGGCTTTTCCTAGAAGGTCTCAGCTGAGTTTGTCTGCAGGCCTGTGGCCACATTTCTCCCCTCAGTGTAACAGGGGACGTGCCTCACCAAGGCTTGGGGGAACACTGAAGAAAACACGGGATCAAAAAACATCAAGTCACGCCTGCACAGATCTTCCTCGAAGCTCTTCCCAGCAGTCCAGTCCTGGTCGCCCTCCCCTGCCTCTAAGTCCACGGTCACAAACTATCTGCTGGAGACACTGCCTGGGTCACCTGGGGCTTCACTAGTGCATTTTCTTCTCCTGACACTTGACAGAGCACCCAAGAGCCCCTAGCCTGGGCTCAGAGGACACCCTGCTGTGGACCTCGGTTTATCTAAGTGGCCAATGGATTCTCAGCGGTGAAGCCACGTGGCACCTGCCCAGCCCCAGTCCCACCCCCTCGGGGCGCCTTACACGGGATGATCTGGATGACCCTAGCCTTCTTCATGTTTGCTGGCAAGTTGCCTGTTCTCATGTTCTCCTTCATGATCCGGACATTGGTCAGTTTCTACAGCCGAGAAGGACATAACAATGCAGTTAAACCTCTGACACTCCAGAGCAAATTGCTCCCCTGTGGACCAGCGCTCCTGGCAAGGGTGCCTGCGCAAAGGAAATGGCTGTCCCCCTCTTAAGAAGTCTCCCTAGCCCGGGGACATGGAAACCACCCGATCACGGGCCTGGACAACTCCCCTGCTTTTTCTGGGGGGACTCAAGAGGGACAATGATGGAAGGAGGCTTCATGTAAATAGCCACCCACGTTCCCTGTGTCCACGATCACCCACCTAAGGATACGGCACAGGGCGGCCGCACTCACCCTGAACTCCTCCTCCAGACCGATCTTGTCGAAGTGGGTGCTGGTGCCATGCAGGGTCTGCAGGTGCTTCTCCAGGGAGGACACGTCCAGCTCCGTGTCCCCATAGAGGTAGTACTCGAGTAAGGCTTGGTAGATGAACGTGTATTGCATCTGCAGGGAAGCCAGAGGCACCCGCACCCTCGACTCTGTCCTGCAGCCTCTGCCCACGTGGAGCTCGGCAGCTCAAAGGGGCCGTCCTCTTCCCCTTCGCTTTTTGTCCTCACAAAGAGGTTTGGGACAAGAGCCCGAGGAATGGCCACGTCCATGACCATTCAGGCCCCTAAGCACAACGGTAGCGGCTGGGATTTATGGGGCATGCCGACATTGTCCACATGCTGCATCTGGGGGGCGTGCCATTACCCCCATCTCACATGAGGATGAGGATTCAGCAGACCCCGGGTCCCACGGGGAGGGAGAGGCAGAATGGGGGGGTGAAGCCAGCTCGGCCCTTGGACACGCTGATCAAAACCAGGGCCCACCGTGAGGGGAGGGGCAGGGAGCCCCACACGCCCGTGCGGCAGAGGTGGCCGGCTGGGTGGGCTCTGCCAGGCCCAGACCACCATGAGGGCTGCAAGGATGGCAGGACTCACATCCGTCTGGACCATCTGAGGGCGCTGATTGCGGATCCGCGACACGAACTCGAAGACGTCGACCTTCTGCTCCATGTGCATCATGTCCATCATGGCGTCGATCACAATGAAGGTGCCAGTCCGGCCCACGCCCGCGCTTTGGGGGACAAAGAGAGAGGCCACGTCGCCGGTCGCATCTCTCCCACATCAGTGGCGAGCCCGGGAAGACCACTGCTCACCGGCAGAGGAGGAACAGCACTGTCGCCAGGCCACCTAATGCCAATTTTTCTTTTCTTTTTTTTTTTTTTGAGTTGGAGTCTCACTCCGTCACCCAGACTGGAGTGCAGTGGCCGCTCCCGGCCACCGCAGCCTCGACCTGCTGGGCTCCGGCGATCCTTCCCCCTTGACCTTCCAAGTACCTGAGACTATAGACGTGCACTACCACGCCTGGCTAATTTTTGATTTATTGTAGAGATGAGGTCTCGCCTGCCCAGGCGGGTCTTGAACCCGCGGGCTCAGGCAATCCACTCACCTCAGCCTCCCAAAGGTGCGGGATTACAGGCTGAGCCACCGAGCCCGGCTGCCAACTTGTCTTTGGTTAATAAAGAGAGCCTTGAACAATGATAATGCTGTGGAAAGGCGGATGGGCAGGAGCAGAAAACTGTCAGGGGAAGGGAAGGGGGTGACTGGCAGTGGAGGGAAACTGCCAGGGGAGGGAGGGGCACGCCTCATCAACGAGGGTACCCGCATGATCCATGTTTGTATTCCTGGCCCTGAATTGTACACCACATCTTTATAATAATAAATTAACTAATTAAAAATAAAAAAATTAGCCAGGCTCAGTGGCTCAGCCTGTAACCCCACGCCTTTGGGAGGCTGAGGCGAGTGGATGGCCTGAGCCCACGGGTTCGAGACCGCC
>NW_007252247.1:119294-135311 GCF_000164805.1 Carlito syrichta | reverse complement strand
GGAGGATTCTGTGCTCTGTTGGGTGTCCCGAGCCCTCTGAACCTCACTGTGCCCTGCTATAAAGATTTGTGTGTGTGTGTGTGTGTGTGTAGGGGGTTGCTTCTTGGAGAAACTTGGCTTCCATCTCGGTTCCCGGAGGTAACTTGGGACTCCTGGAGGAGGTGTGGAAGGCAAAGTAGATGCCCCAGAGCCCTGCGCCCACCGCCATCCTGGACCCCTCAGCTTTTGTTGGTTTTACATACAGGGTGATGAGGGAGTTTTGCCACCGTGGAATACGCTAGGGGCTGACCATCACTCCAGCCCTCTCCCCCTTGGGTTTTTGGGGCCACTGCTCGCTCAGTCACTGGAGTTTGTGCCCATGTCAGCCCTGTCTGCATCTCTGCCTACCTGGACGTCGGTCCCTGGGTCTTTTTCCCAAGAGGGGCGAGTCCTCCCACCATGGCCAGCCCCGGAGGATCCTGCCCTGTGGCCATCCAGACGTACCTGCAGTGGACCACGATGGGCCCGGCGTGCGTGGGGTTGAGCGTCTTCACTTTCTTGAGAAACTTCAGCATCCCAATGGGGGTGAAAGGCACTCCAAAGTCGGGCCAGCTGGTGAAATGCAGCTGCGAGATCAGCCGGGGAGCTTTGCAGCCATCAGGGAGTTGCTACAGGGGACAGGTGAGACCAGAGTACGGTGGGATGTCCCTCCCCCTGTTCCCCAACTCCAGGAGGCTGTGGGCTCCCCTGAGTTGGGGGCTGTGTCGAGTCCCATCCATGACGGGGATGCCCCGAGCAAAAGATCCTGGCTCTTACTTCCGCCAACTGTGGACAGGGTGCCACGGTTGCTTTTGTGGACGGAGAGCAAGGATCATAGCGCTTGGCCATGCCCAGGCCACGCAAGCCCTGGGCAGCCAGACATATCCCCACACCGGTCCTAATGCGCAGGGATCCCCTTGTAAGCAGGGTGGCCAATCCCAATTTTGCCTGGACAGGCCCACTTCTTGCCTGTGGCCCTAAGTCATGACCAACAGCATATCCTGTCATGATCGAGAGTGCTTAAATTGGGGAAAATAAATGATTGTCAGCTTACGCATTGGAGACTTTTAGATTCACCCTCAGAGTTTCTCTCAGACCATGGAAGATTATACACAGTGTATTTGGAAGTATGTGTGTGTGTGCACGTGTGTCTGGAAGAGGAAGGTGCTGGGGATGGTGAGAACAATAAGCTCATCCTTTTCCTTTGTTTGTTAGGACTTCAAGGAAGCTCAGACTCATATTTTGTGATCGAATTGTGCTCATCACTCTGTCTTTAAGTCCTGATAAAATGACTCTATGGCTTTAGTACATCTCTTAATCTTTTTTTTTGAGTTGGAGTCTCACTTTATCGCCCAGACTGGAGTGCAGTGGCCGCTCCCGGCCATCGCAGCCTCGACCTGCTGGGCTCCGGCGATCCTTCCGCCTCAGCCTTCTGAGTAGCTGGAACTACAGGCGCGCGCAACCACGCCCAACTAATTTTTGATTTATTGTAGAGATGGGGTCTCGCCAAGTAGCCCAGGTGGGTCTTGAACCCGCGGGCTCAGGCAGTCCACTCATCTCAGCCTCCCAAAGGTGCGGGATTACAGGCTGAGCCACCGAGCCCGGCTACATCTCTTAATCTTTATTTCATCTGCTTTTTTTCTTTTTTTGAGTAGGGTCTCTGTCACCCAGAGTGGAGTGCAGTGGCACCGTCATGGCTCACAGTGGCCTCGACCTCCTGGGCTGGGGTGATTCTTCTGCCTCCGCCCCCCAAGTAGGTGGGACAACCAACATGGGCCATCCTGCCTGGCTGATTTCATCCGCTTTACAGGCATTTTAATTAAGTCTGCCTTAAATCCTTTGTCGAGGGTGGGGTGGAAATAGGAAATAAATGTGAAAAATGAGGAGGTTTCGAATATAATTTTGAAAGCGTCTTTTACAAATGTGGCCTCACCATTCCAGTATGTGAAATGACTCCACTGAGGGGACATCCCCACCCAAAGCCTCACCCCGTTGATTCACCTTCCTCCCAAGGAGGCCTGGATCGGTCACTGGGAGCCAGCAGCGCCCAGCACTCTCCAAAGATCCATGGGCACTGGCCTCTCGTGCCTTGGCAGACTCACCTGTCCACCCCATCACAGCCTAGCTACAGCTCCCACCCATCCAGCTGTGGCAGTGCCAGGGCAAAGCTCTTCGTGTGAGGAAACGTCAAAGTGGGTCTACTCTGGACACCGGGCTCTTCCAGAACAAACTTTTCAGAAGGCCAAGAGCTGCCAAGGCTTACCGGCTGTATGCAGAACTTCCGAATGGTGTAGTCGACCAAAACCACGGAGTCTTCCACACACACCCTGATGTTTCCGTAGGTCCAGCAGCCCTGGTCGGGCCAGTACTGGTAGCACTTTTCCTGTATGAGACAATTGAATAGAAACACATAGGTCTGTGGGTGTGCTTCAACGCCCCATTTCCCCGCCGTCCACAGAAGTCCAACCACACTCTGGCTTCCCATCAGATAGCTCCCAAGCTGAGAAAGAAACACGGGCGAGCGTGACTCCTTATAAATGGGGAAACTGAGGCTACGCAACTGGCTAAAGGCAGCCCTGAGACTACGATGAGGGCCCCTGAGGATTTCTGACTTTGACACGAATGATATCTCTCTCATTCATTCATTCATTTATCCATCCACCAACCCCACACATGTTCTTGAACTGAGCCCGTGCCCTGCAGGGTCCAGCACTTAACCCGTAGTGACCCTCAGGCTGGGGGCAAGGATGGTGCTATCCCTAAACATTTCCCAGCAGATTCAGCTGTTTGTTTTCTCTTGCTCAGTTCACTAAAGATGGACTTAATTTGCATCACGGCGGGTCCATGGCCGAAGAGCAAGGAACCTGTGATTGACCTACTGGTTCTCATTTTTCTTTAATGAGGTCGAGGCTGCTACAGAATCTGCGCATTGCTACAGAGAGGCTCGTTTCTTTCCCTCCTAGACAGGCTCATCTCTTGCCTCTCTGGAATCACAATGACCCCAAATCCAAGTTCCAGGAGCCCTTAAACTCTGCAGTTTCTCTTGCAACACCCAAACCTTGGGAAGCCCTCCGTCGGCACGGACGTCATGAATGGAAGAGGACCCACATCAAGGAGGAAAGGTCTGCTTAAGGTGCCATAGAAACATCTGGAATTCCACGGGCCTTCCAAACACGAGGCACTTTACCCTGGGAATGGCCCACAGTGGCAGAGCTAACTGGCCGAGTCACGAGGGTTGATAATTTTATGACACAAAAAGAGTCTGGTATTTACCAGTGACCAGCATCCTTGTGTCATGGCGTTCATGACACAAACTTCCTCCTCCCTACACCTGGCTCCCCCTTACAGGGGGTCTCTGATGCCACCCAGGGGAGCAACAAATACCCAGATGTCCTAGTCTAGGGAGCCCTAGAGGTTTTGAGGTTCCCGCCGAGATAGGCTCTCCGGTAGAGACAGGGGACGTGTCTTAGGCCCCCAAAGGGCTACGGGGGTGGCTGTTTTAAGCCCTCCCCCCCGCCACCTCAGATCATGAGTTGCCAGACTGCTGCGTTTCACAATGTGGAACCCAGGATGTGGAAGCCAAGAAGACCACAACAGAAGTGTGAGCAATTCAGAAAAAGGGAACTCGGTTGAGAACTGATTTCATCTGAAATGGGGAGAGTCAAGATGCAGAAGCAGCCCAGCCCTGAGTCACAGGAATGGAAAAATCCAGTGGGAGGCCACGGAGGAAGATCAGAGAAAATGCCAAGTGACATGGCAGGGGAATGACTGAAGTGGGGAAACGGGGGCGTGCTCTGCTTCCCACTGTTTCTGCGCTGGTCTTGTGTTGGGAGAACCAGCCCCTGGGAAGACTGGTCCCCATGAGCCGCAGGTCCCTGAGGACCCCGGGACCCCTGGTGATGGGGGGGCTCTCCTCCTTCACAGCGAAGGCGGGGTCAAGTGTCTGTGCCCGAGAATCCCCTGCTTCCCTCTTGTCAAAGGATGACCAGGGCAAGATTTGAACATTGCAAGGTGTGGGCCCTCCCCAGCCCTGTCCCGACTCCCTCAAGAACAAAACAAAATCCCCACCTTATCTCAGAACAGAAATGGTGGCTGGAGACTTTTTCCTATGTTGCTGGTGTGGAACAAATTAGTCAGGTGGCACTGTGAGGACCAGAGCACTTTATGTGGGCTCCTCTCTCCCATCTCCCACCCCAGCTGAGCTCCCCAGGTCCTGACACTCCCATCTAAAAACAGCAGCCTTACCAAAAGAGGACTGGATTAAAAAAACGCGGTACATACACACAATGGAATATTACGTGGCCAGAAAGAAGCACAAAATCATGAACTTTGCAGCAACCTGGATGGAATTAGAGTCTATAATCCTGAGTGATCTTTCACGGAAACAAAGAGCCGAGTATCACATGTTCTCACTCATAAGTGGAACTTGAACAACCACTTCAATACTGTAAGAAAAAGATTGATAGTAGCGGAAACTGCAGAGGGGAGGAGGGGGGGGCAGAGAGGTGGGATTGATAGTAGCTGAAATCTGCCTGGGGAAGGAGAAGCACACCTCATCAACCAGGGTACCTGCACAGTGAATATTTGTATACCTAACCCTGAAATGTACCCCACAATTTAAAAATAAAAAAAATTAAAAGTTAAAAAAAAGTTTCCTGAACAAAACCCGAAACCCACAGGCCATAAGAGAGAAGATAGACAAGTGGGACCTCATTAAACTGACAAGCTTCTGCAAAGCCAAAGAAACCATCAAGAGAGCAGGGAGACAGCCACAGATTGGGAAAAAGTATTTGCCAACTCCAGGTCTGACAAAAGCTTAACATCTTGGATCTACATGGAACTCAAATGTGCTGAAAAGAAAAAAACACACAACCCCATTATAAAATGGGCAAAAGATATGAACAGACACTTCACGAAGGAAGATATCTGAGCAGCCAACAGACACATGAAGAAGTGCTCAACCTCAGTAATCATCAGGGAGATGCAAATCAAAACTACACTGAGATAACACCTAACTCCAGTCAGAATGGCCATTATCAATAGCTCAAAAAATAACAGTTGCTGGAGAGGGTGTGGCGAAAAGGGAACACTTCTACACTGTTGGTGGGAGTGCAAACTAGTGCAACCTCTGTGGAAAGCAGTGTGGCGATTCCTAAAAGCTCTAAATATCAACCTCCCATGTAACCCCACAATCCCCGTCCTGGGAATATACCCTGAAGAACGCAAATCACTCTATAAAAAAGATACCTACACATGTATGTTTATCGCGGCATTGTTCACAATAGCAAGAACCTGGAAGCAACCATGCTGTCCATCAAAAGAGGACTGGATTAAAAAAATGTGGTACATATACACGATGGAATACTTCGCAGCGATACGAAAGAACAAAATCATGAATTTCGCAGCAACCTGGATGGAACTAGAGTCTATAATACTGAGCGACCTCTCACAGAAGCAAAGATCTGAGTGTCACATGTTCTCACTCATACAGTGGACCTTGATCATCCAACATATTACCATAAGGAAATGACTGACAGTGGTGGGAAACTATGGGGGAGGAGGGGAAGGGAGATGGGATTAGCAGTAGTCAGTATCCATCTGGGGACAGGGAGACACTTCTTATCAACAAGGGTGCCTGAACGAAGCATAGCTGTATACCTAACCCTTAACTGTACCCCACAATATCATAATAAAAAATATTGATTTAAAAAAAGAGTCATTCTGCACCACCAAAAAATAAAAAATAAAAGTAAATAAAAACAGCAGGCCTTCCCCAGAATCCTTGCCACACTGCGTGGGTGCTGCCGGGCCCGGCCAGCGTCTTTGATGTGTGAGCAACAGAGGGTGGGGGTGGAGCCCAGGACTTGGCAGGCCCTGCTTGGGGTGGGCAGGACACACAGCTCCCGCCAAGCTGGGCCTTCATGCTAGAACATGCTAGAAGCACTGTCTCCTAACTGGTTCCTCCATCTGTAGCAAGTCACCCTCGGGCTCCCAGTTTCTCTTTCATTCCAGAGAGTGACTTCATGCCCTAAAAAAAACGGCTCAGTGGCTCAGTCTGTAATCCCACGCTTTGGGAGGCTGAGGTGAGTGGATTGCCTGAGCCTGCGGGTTCGAGACCCGCCTGGGCAACTTGGTGAGACCTCATCTCTACAACAAATCAAAAATTAGCTGGCGTGGTAGCGCGTGCCTGTAGTGCCAGCTACTCGGAAGGCTGAGGCAGAATAGCCGGAGCCCAACAGGTCAAGGCTGCGGTGGCCGGGAGCGGCCACGGCACTCCAGTCTGGGCGACAGAGTGAGACTCCAACTCAAAAAAAAACCAACAACAAAAAACGGGTCCCTGCTTGTGGCCAAAAAACCCCCACAGGCCTCCTCTTTTCTCAGTCCTGCATTCAAGTCTCATTCTATGCACCTGGGACAGAGGTGGCCCCGCATAGCAGATGCTAACGGGTATTTGTCACATTAGGAAACGACCAGTTCAACTTCTCTTCTTTGTCGATGTCCCCAATTCTTATTCTGTAATGTGCATGCATCCCTGTTTGAATCAGAAACAACTACTTAAATAGATCTGGGTGACAAATCAACATTCCTTCCATACGCCATGATTTTTGAGTATATTTCTCTACTCTGGATAATAAGCATGAAATCCTTTTCATTTGCAGTCTGGGACCTACTACGTGATAGATACATCGACGTACTAAAAACCTAACTTCTCAGATTCGCAGTTTCCATCACGGGGTCAAACCACAGGGCCGGCTAGGGGCTGCACTTGGCTGATAAAAACTTCATTGTTTTATCACGGATTTGAACGGTGAGATACTGGGGACACAGGACTTATTTTATGATAAAAATACTGTATGCCGCTGTTTTTTTTTTTTTCTGCAATGATATGAAGGGAGGGAAATAGGAGAAGGAAGTGGTGAGAACCTCCTCGGCTAAGCAGCAGCAAAAAGGAAACGATCGCATGAGTCAGGCTCCCGGAGAGCTCACCTCTTTTCTTTCTTTCAGGTTAGTTAACATGACGATGGTCGCAGACTTTTGTTCCCAGATCATCCTCCAGAAGTCATTAACGGTTTCCTGTTTGGGGCCTGTGTGCAGAGGACAATTCCAGAGTCAAAAGGCGTCAAGAGAAGTCTCTATGGGGTCCTGCACCCTGGCCGTGGGGATAGCTGGGCACAGAGGAATGAGTGCTTGTTGGGACATCTCGTGCCCTGAAGTCTGCCAGAACCCATAGTGCCTGGGAGGGACCAGGAAGTCTTCAGCTTACCACACTCACCCCACTCCAGCTGGGAAATACCTGGGAGCGAGACCATTGGACCCAGGTGGGGTTATTATATTCATAGGCAAGAAGGTGTGTTCAGGTGAGGACCGAATCTAAAGCTTCTTGTCAAAGAGCTTGTTAAAACCCCAGAATACCAAGGCCCGCTCTAGTATCAGTGAGTCAGGACCGACAGAGCTGTGTGTGTGTGTGTGTGTGTGTGTGTGTGTGTGTGTGTGTGTGTGTGTGTGTGAGAGAGACAGACAGAGAGACAGCTGCCCGACTCATTCTGCATTTCTAATTCCCTTCTCCCTTTCCTTTGTAAAAAGCTCAAATCTCTCAGTACGGTGCTGTCTATTAGATATAAGCTGAAGTCCCTGGGGAAGGGATCTGAACAAAAGATAAAGTGTCACTAGAAGAAAACCTTCTGCTCTTTTCCCACTTCCTGCCTGGATACAGACACAATGCCCTGAGAGGCAGCAGCCATTTTGCAACCCTGGGGGTAAGAGCTACATGCTGAAAAGGATGGGCAGGAAGATAAAGCAGTTCCCTAACCCTGGGCTTCCTCCCTTTGCATGGCTGACTAATGAGAGAAAAACATGCTACCATCCGTTTCAGTCCATGTTTGTCAGCTTTTCTGATGTTTACAGCTGGGTACATTCCTGATGTCCTCTGTATGCGCACGTGTAGATGCATGTCCCTGTTTCTTAGGGAACCTGCATTTGTAACAAGCCCGAATTTTGGAAATCATTGCCCTAAAGACTCCTGATCTAAGAGTGAGGAAGTCTGATAAATTTAGTTTTAGCTCCGCTGACACCTAACTGCATGCAGCTCCAGATGACAACCTCTGGTCCAGTGGATGGATTGAAGCACTCGGTGGACGAGGTAGTAATGTGTTCAAGGTTAAAGACATGTTTTCATGGTTGAAGTGGCTTCTTGGTTATGGCCTTGATCTCAAAAGCTACTCGCCTTCCAACCCCCAAAACCTGGGAGCCATGAAGGGCTCCGTCGGCTGAGAGAAATTAAGGATTATCTAATGCAAGTATCAACATGCTTAAACGGCAACAAGTGGACCACTGTGTGCTCTGTGTTTAAATTATGAATATGTGAAAACAGATATGTGTATGTTTGTTTACACATATCCATTGCACAAATGGACATCTAATATGCCTTTTATTTATTTTTATTTTTTATTTTTTTATTTTTTGAGTTGAAGTCTCACTCTGTCGCCCAGTGGCCACTGCAGCCTCGACCTGCTGGGCTCTGGCGATCCTTCCGCCTCAGCCTTCCAAGTAGCTGGAACTACAGGCGTGCGCTACTACAACTGGCTAACTTTTGATTTATCGTAGAGATGAGGTCTCGCCAAGTTGCCCAGGCAGGTCTCGAACCCGCGGGCTCAGGCAATCCACTCACCTCAGCCTCCCAAAGCACGGGATTACAGGCTGAGCCACCAAGTCCGGCTAATATGTCTTTTAAATGTAAACACACACACACAAATAATCAGTATAAATTCTCGGTATTCTTGGCATACAGAATTGGAAACAATAGCCATTCACATTATTTTACTGAATTATGTTCAGAACTTAACCAAAAGCTTACCTTGCGCTGCTATGAATTTATTCTTCTCTTTGTAACCCTAGAAAAATAAAATCAGATTTATAATTTTGCACAATTATAAATTGTGGATTTTTTTGCTGTTAGGAAAGGAATACACATTCACCATGAAACATTTGGAAAATGCAGAAATAAATTTAAAAAGAAGAAAACTCAGGCCAGGCACAGTGGCTCACACCTGTAATCTCAGCCCTTTGGGAGGCTGAGACGAGAGGATTGCTTGAACCCAGGAGTTTGAGACCAGCCTGGGCAACATAGTGAGAACTTGTCTCTACGAAAACCACAAAAATTAGCTAGGCATGGTGGCATGTGCCTGCAGTCCCAGCTACTTGGGAGGCTCTTAGGCAGAAGAATCGCCTGAGCCAGGGAGGCTGAGACATGATGGCTGTACTCCAGCCTGTGTGAGAGAGTAAGACTCGGACTCCAAAAACAAAAACCAAAAAAAAGCAAAAAAGAAAACTTACCAGTGATTTCAAAAACAGCAAATGATATTTCATATGCTCCTTCTCTAGTCTTGTCTCTTTTGTGAATATCTTCCCAGACATGCACACAAGTAGATGTGCAGACATTTGTATATTCTAATTGGGTTAATAGGTCCGTTTTCTTTTCTATCGTACTTGTATGAGAATTTTATAATTTATTTTAAATGATCTTTCTTTTTTTATTTATTTTTAATTTTTATTATAAAGATGTTGGGTACACTTCAGGGTTAGGAATACAAACATTGATCATGCAGGCACCCTTGTTGATGAGGTATGCCCCTTCCTCCCCTAGCAGTTTCCCTCAACTGCCAATCCCACCCCCGCAAATGATCTTTCAAAGAGCAATTACAATGGATTCCTAATTGTCCACTGCACACGGTTTTACCACAGTTTGTTTAGCTGGGTTCCCTCCTGTTCTATTTTGTCAGTCATATAAATGATGCTGTAATGACCATCCTCTGTGCCTATCTCTGTGCCTTGAAATTCTCGAATACAGATGCTCACTTGAAATGTGCGGTGGGTTCCATGCTCTCAAAGCTTGTGGCCAAACTTACAATTGATATTCCTGGCATCAGAGAAGAAAGCACCCACTTGTCACGATTCACGCTCAGCCCCCAAGTGGCCCCATGTGCCTTCTACACCGGGCCGGAAAGCAGGGACACTCTGCCGACTTACGTCTATGTAGGAAGCATTAATGTAGTCTGAACAGGGAATTCCATCCACTTGGCTCAGAATCACCCTGGAATGATCATCTGAAAAAAACCCAAACGAAGCCATGCTGTTAGGATTAGGAGTCACATGTGCCACGAATGTCTTCATCTACAGTATCAACCCCTAGAAAAGCCATGAACTACTTTCACAGACATTCTGGGGGCGACGGCGGCATCTTTCTTCCATGTCCCTGTTGACACTGTCAGTGCCACAGGGGTGGGAACGCACCGGCCTTGGTGAACACTGACTGTCTCAGCAGCGGAATGAATGACAAAGGCGGGATTTCCGTGTCCAGGATGGGGGCTGCTGGGCCACCACATAGACTGAAACAGCAAAATGTGCCAGGGCCCCAACAGTGCAAGGACTGTATTTTATGAACCCCGCATTAGGCTCCCAAATTGACAAGCATACGTGCACTTAGGATGACGGGTCCAGTTTCCCAGGCTTTCCAGGGAAATGATCACTATCCCCTTGGGGACAAGCAGATGTTGGGATTAGGGGTTAGGGCCTCTGACCCCTAACCTCCAGGCACCGCCATCTGCCCTAGAGCTGGAAGGTGAGCAAAGTGCATGCCTGGACTGGGCAGGGTGGGAGCATGCCCGGAGGATTCCGGCCTGTGGCACTGGCAGCTTTCCAGGCTGAAAAGGCTGAACATGCAGTGCCGTGTGTGTGTGTGTGTTGTGTGTATGTATGTTTGTAGTGTGTGTGTGTATAAGTGTCGTGTGTGTGTGGTATCTGTATGTTTGTGAGTGAATGGTGTAGTGTGAATGAATTGTGTGTATATATGTTTGTGGTGTGTATGAGTGTGTTATGTGGGTAGTATTCCTGTGTGTACGTTTGTGGAGTAAGTGGCACAGTGCGTGTGTGTGTGTGCATACATACATGTTGGGCTCCCTCATAACTGCAGTGGACTCCAGTCTCCTCTGCTTTCACAGGTCCCTTCTCTCATAAACAATATTAACAAGGTGATGTACCACTGTTTTAGTAGTTAGCAAAAGGTTGACCACAGTCCAGGCTGGATGATGTATATTGTTTTTTTGATTTTAAAAGAATCAAGAGCATATTCATGGGCCCTGAAAACGCGGTGGGCCCGGAGCTCCACTGTCGGTGTGGTGAAGAGGTAGCCTTTCCAGGAATGTCCACACCTGGTCAGGTCTGACTCTCTGGTCATTCTGTGTGGGCCGTGACCAGCCCTGATAGCTGCACTGGGCCCGCCTCTGTGGCAGCAGGACAAAGCTGACTCAGACGATGGTGTTCTCAGGCCACCAGATCCAGCCCCCGCCCCAGGTGAAAGTAAGACAAACAGCCATGGCCCTAGGGGCTGCCCTGACTTCACACCACAAACACACACAACACAAACACAACCTCCTCAGTCGATTTCAGTCCTGAGGGGTCCCAAGGGCATTTAAGCTGTCACAGAGTTTGGTCCAGGGTATATACTTAGTGCCTCTTTATTAGACTCATTATTGAATAATTCCAGGTCCTCATCCCTGCTTTCTTCCCTCCCCTCAGGACTGAAATCGACTGAGGAGGTTGTGTTTGTGTTGTGTGTGTTTGTGGTGTGAAGTCAGGGCCGCCCCTAGGGCCATGACTGTTTGTCTTACTTTCACCTGGGGCGGGGGCTGGATCTGGTGGCCTGAGAACACCATCATCTGAGTCAGCTTTGTCCTGCTGCCACAAAGGAGGGCCCAGTGCAGCTATCAGGGCTGGTTACGGCCCACACAGAGTGACCAGGGAGTCAGACCCCAAACTTAAGGCCCCACGGATGTGGCTGAGGCCCGTCTGCTCAGGAGCTGCAAACCTGAGGCAGAAATAGTTCTGCTGAATGTGTCTAACGCTAGTTGAAAATACTTTGGGAAAATTTACACTTTGAGGACAGCTATAGAAAAGCAGAGGGGAAAATATAGCTTCTGGTTAGATTTAGAATCTTGCAGTGTCTAAGAGCTTCCTGTCTTTTTATTTTAAAAAGTCACACGTCACTTTCAAAACACTATTTCTTAAAATTATCAGCTGCTGGCATTTTTCCAGAAAGAGACTGTCCACAGGCAAAAGTCCAGCCTGCCTGACGTCCAGTGCGCTTTCACCTCTGTCCTGAGAGCTCCCCAAGGCCACGTGTGTGACTGGGCTCCTGGCCCAGTGGGGAAGCTTGTAAATCTGGTTCAAGTCGACCCTCGGCTTGAGGGAGATTAGGAAAGGCAGGGAAGGAGCCCAGGGCTATTGGAGCTGACCCTCAGCCCTACCCTAAGGGATAACAAGGGCTCTCACCAAGTGGGTAGAGGGAGCCCCTTGGCCCAGGGAGCAACCCTGAGAGCCCCGGGCCTGACATACTCTCCTGGCTCAGCCCACTGGTCCTGGCCCCAGCAGGGGTCCCAGAGGCAACCCTGATGAATCAGACATGACTCTCCTTCAACCTTGAGTCATCCTAGTGCCCAATGCCAGATGCCACCTGCTGGTCCCTGCCAGGAAGCGATACCTCCAGGCCACTGTTCCGTAAGCCTGTCATCCTACCAGTATGAAACGTGCCGTGTTCTGGCAGGGTCCCTAGCCCTGGCCGCCTGCCAGCAGCCTCGAGTTCTCGTGTTTTGGTGTTTCTGGGTTGGTAGGGAGCAGATGGGGGAAAGAACTTCTGGGGGAGGCTGGAAAAGCCTGTTCAGAATCCTGATAGGCTTTTATACTTGGAGGAGAGGCCAGCTGACTTCTGGAGCACAGGCTAGAGAACAGAGCTTAGAGACGATTTGCAGGAGGGAAACCCAGCCGATTCCGGGAGGGGGGTCCAGGTGAGGCAGATGCTCCACCCTGGGCCACCACATCTGGAGAAGGACGCTGGGTGTTAAGTCGTTCCCAAAACTCGTCATAAATTCAGCGCCCACTGAGCTCCCACCTAAGTACTTTTAGTTTACAATGGAAATGTTCCTTTTTAAGTGATGAAGTAGTGAGTGAGAAATAAGGAACTCAGGAAAGTCCTGGGCACTGAGTTGTCCTTAACACATACCTTCAACAAATCAAGATATAACTGAAGTAAAACAATTAAGGCAATAAATTAAGTTAAAAATGGAAACTTATTTCCAAGTATCCCCCAGCCCTTTTTAAGTCAGGGTCTCCCTCTCTTGCTCAGGCTGGAATCCAGTGGCAGGGTCACGGCTCACCACAGCCTCGACCCCATGGGTCAGGTGATCCTCCCACCTCATTCTCATGAGTAGCTGGGACAACAGGCAGGCACCACCACATCTGGCTTTTTAAACACATTTGTAGAGGTGAGGTCTTTCTATGCTGCCCGGGCTGGTCTCAAACTCCTGAGCTCAAGCAATCCTCCCATTTCAGCCTCCCAAAGTGCTGGGATGACAGGTGTGAGCCACTGGGCCTGTCCTCAAATATCTCAATTTTTATTTGATCAAATTATTCTAAAGATCCCAGACCTCCCCCTGCCATGGTCTTCCTTTCTTCAAGCTGCTCAAGCCTTGTGAGCGGCCTCCTCTCGTTCTCTGACATCTGATAGCCTATCTAGCTGCAAGTCCTCTCCAAAGCACCCAGAATCTAGCCCTCGTGGGCACCAACCTCTCAGCTCAGCTGCGTGACCTCCATGTGGCCTCCTGACCCATCTCCCTGGGCCTCCCTGGGCTACCCTGCAGATGTATGTTGAATGAAAGCCTATTTGACGAATTTCTTTAGCCTCACAGGCTCACGGTGGGTTTTGTAGAAACCACATGTCAATGCCATGCATGTAAACAGGGAAAAGAACCGTTTACAAAAAGTGCTGAAGACCCAGAGACCACAGATTGGACAGACCACAGCTTCTCTGACACACAGAGCAGATGGACTCAGTTTGAATCCTAAAATGCTGAAGCCCACCACAGGTCAGCCTCCTCCATCCCACCAAGACCAAGTCTGGAAGGGTGACTCGTGGACCAGGGAGGCTCGGGATTCAGACCTGGATTTGTTGGAATCCTTTGGGGGCTGTCATTCTGTGAGCCTGATGGGCGACACTGATGATGGGAAGGGCCCAGGCTGGGCAGCTTTTGCAATGGTGGCTTGCAACCTGCAGGTTTTGTCTTGGCATCAGGCAGGCTGTGAAACCTGCTTCCGGACATGGCCCATCCAGCTGCAGTAGGTCACTGAGACACACCAGCCCACACCTGTGGGCTCCCAGCCTGCCATTCCCTGACACCTACTCTCCTCAGCCCATGCCTACCTTTTACTATTGAGGTTAAAATCAGGTGGATTCGGAGTTTTCCTACAAAGCCGCCAAATGCCTACAGGTTTCTTTTTTTTCTTTTCGAGTTGGAGGCACTCCGTTGCCCAGGCTGGAGTGCAGTGGCACGCTCACGGCCACCCCAGTATCGACCTGCTGGGCTCAGGCAATTCTTCCACCTCAGCCTTCCAAGTAGCTGGAACTACAGGCACACGCCACCATGCCAGGCTAATTGTTTATTTATTGCAGAGATGAGGTCTCGCCAAGTTGCCTGGGCTAGTCTCGAACCCGCGGGCTCAGGCAATTCACATGCCTCGGCCTCCCAAAGTGCTGGGATGACAGGCTGAGCCACTAAGCCTGGCCAGGTTTCTTATTCTGTCCTTTCCGTCCTCGGTCCAGGACCCAGACAACTTAGGATTTACTGCTTGTGGCCAAGAGCACAAGGAGCTGCCCAGGGTCACTGGCAGGCTTAGACTGGGGCTCAGGCCTGCATTCTGCAGGATGACCCCTGCCAGCTGGTGCCCATGACCATGAGGCACTGTCCTGCTGGGTCCCCACGTGGGCAGCCCATACTTAAAAGTCAGCACAGGCTTAGCAGTCAGAGATAGGCACCTAGACAGGGACATTTTGGAGTTCTAGGTGTAAACTCGAGCGGCTACATTGATGTGGGGACTCCTGATCTCTCTCACCTCTAAGCACAGGAATGTCATGAGCCCGTAGGGAAGCTGTGAGGCAATGCTAAGTATCGTGCAAATGCCATCGATCATGCAAAAAAAAAGTAAAATCTTACTGGGAAGGATGTTGGGATATCTGTTTTTTTCTCTGTTTTCTTCTTTATTTGCCAGTTCAAACGTTCCTTGTATGTGTCCAGATGGCAGGGACTGGAAGAAAATGTAAAGTAAAAATGAAACACAATGAATCCAAGCACCATGCTTATGTCACTTTCCCGACTGAACACAGGAATTAAGAAGACATGTCTCACTGGGGTTAGGTGGTATCTCCATGTGGTTTTGATTTGCATTTCTCGTGGACCTTGAACAATGATAATACTATAAGAAAGCATTTGGCAGCAATGGGAAACTGTCAGGGGTTGGGGGTGGGATAGACAGTTGAGGGAAACTGCCAGGGGAGGGAGGGGCACACCTCATCAACAAGGGTACCTGCACAATCAATGTTTGTATACCTAACCCTGGACTGTACCCCACATCTTTATAATAATAATAAAAAGACACGTCTCTCAGCAAACTACCTTCTGACCATAGTCCATCTCTGCCTCAGACTCCATACCAGGCACAGGGCAGAGGACGTCTGAGACACAGATCCTGGCTTTACCCAGGGTGCTCTGTCTCGTGAGGCCAACAGAGAAGGGGCAGTCAAAGTGATGATCCCATAAGCTGGATGAAGGCGGAGACAGTTGGGTCTCAGGACCCATGCGTCCTGGCCCAGAGAGGGACCCATAGCTTGGGACGGACTGACTCAACAGAGCCCTGAACCAAGAGGCAGAGGCACCAGGGTGGGCATGCAGAGGGCTCGGAATGGGTGCTGTGACTTTGGGGCTGGTGTCGAATGATCCTGGGAAGGGAGGAGGGAAAAGGCAACTTTGGATACTGTCTCCATCTTGCCGAAGACTCTGGTGGTGCTCTGTGGACCGGCAGTGTGGGCAGGCCTGGGAGGTGGTTCGTTAGAAATGCAAAGCCGGGCTCGGTGGCTCAGCCTGTCATCCCGCGCCTTTGGGAGGCTGAGGTGAG
>NW_007252247.1:98742-118997 GCF_000164805.1 Carlito syrichta | reverse complement strand
GTACCACGAAAAGAGTATCAAGATCCCTGGGGATTCAGTGCACACAGCATTTGAGAAGTATCACCCTGATCCACCCTTGACCTCCCATGAGGAAGTTGAGGTGTGAAAAAAATATGTCACCGGGGCCCTATCCCTGACAAGCAGCAGTTGTGTCTAAACCCTGACATCCTGACTTCTGGTTCTTTCTATCGCTTGGAGCTGCCTGACTCTTGGTGGGCTCCAGCTGTTCTACATTTGCTTACTCCTTGCCACGTAGTGTGAAGAGTCTTTTGAACCCCCGAGGCATGTCCTTTGACATTAGACCTGACCATTTGCAGGAAGCCAGAGCCACTCAGATTTGAATAACAAGCATTAATATTTATTGAGTGCTTGCAATGTGCCAGGCTTCACAACTCACCTATTATTAGGTGACACTAGGATGGCCCCTGTTTTATGGGTGAGGAAACTGAAGGTCGAGGCAAGGTGCTGTCGATTTTGTCAAGGGTCACCTGGCAAGAGCCTGCAGCTGGCACTCGGGCCACGAGCAGGGTGCTCACTTCTTCAAGCATGGGAAAAAGTGAGGGTGTCCCGTGTCCCCTGTAAGACCCCAGGAAAGTGGGGCGGGCCTCACGGCATGCCCTAGATCCCAGCCACACAGCCCTGGACTTGCTCAAGGCCTGATTTCTCTGAACCTCCCTTTCCCAGGGCAGGAAGCTTCTCCAATTGCAGACTCAGCCTCTACCAGTTGGTGCTCATGGCAGAGCAACCTAGGCCACTGTCTTCCCTTTGCTTTGGGACCATCAAACCCCACGGCCATAAGCCGAGGCTCCCAGGGCCGATGTGAAGGGATCAGCCTGGTGGCGCTTCTCCAAGACCCATAGGTGGTTCCCGGCTTAGTTTGCTTGGTTTCAGCCACAAGTAGATGTTCCTCCCAGAGTTCCCAATTCTTAATACTGACCTTCTTGACCTAATCTAAGCATTGCATTTGCGGAAACACGCTAGAGCCTTCTCCTTTTCTACCCTCAGATGCTTCTTTGACCCCAGCACTGGAAACACAAAGGAGCCATGAAATGATGCCGTGACGGTAGACACACGATGCTGTGCACTTGTCAAAACCCACAGAGCGAACATCATACAGATTCCAAGTCTGGGCTTCAGTGAGCAACGAAGCATCAGTGTTGGCTTATCTATTATAGTGAGTATAGCACACAGTGCAAAGTGTTAATAGTAGAGGAAATCACTTACAGGGAAAAGGTGGGGATATGGGAACGGTACTCTCTGGGCAATTTTTCTGCATACTTAAAATGGCTCTAAAATAAAGTCAATTAAAAGATAAAGGAATTTGAGAAGGCTTCTGGGGGGGAGTCTGAGTGTCAAGGATGGACCAGCTCTGACACCTCTGGCTGGACTGTCTCAGCAACGGCCCCCGATGCAGGGCGTGAAGACAGGGAGGTTCTCCCTGGCTGCACAAGGGGTCAGATGGGGTGGGGGAAGCATCGTGGTCTGTGCACATATCCCAGATCCAAGCACACAGAAGAACCGCCCGCGTGGACTCGGCAGCACTACACTGGGTCTCGCATCTCTGAGATGCTCCGGTGACCCAGGGAAAATAAGAGAGCCCTGGGGTGCGGTCTGGACAGGCAGCAGCAAGATGGAAAAGGAGCCAGGTGTGGACAGTTCTGTGAGGGGCCCTAACTGTTCCAGCCAGCTCCAGGGGAGGATGTTTGTTTGTTTATTTTTGAGTTGGAGTCTTACTCTTTTTTTTTTTTTTTTTTGAGTTGGAGTCTCTGTTGCCTAGACTGGAGTGCAGTGGCACACCCCCAGCCACTACAGCCTCGACCTGCTGGGCTCTGGCGATCCTTCTGCCTCAGCCTTCCAAGTGGCCGGAACTACAGGTGCGCACTACCACGCCCAGCTAATTTTTGATTTATTGTAGAGACGAGGTCTCACCAAGTCGCCTGGGCGGGTCTTGAACCCGTGGACTCAGGCAATCCGCTCACTTCAGCCTCCCAACGTGCTGGGATTACAGACTGAGCCACCGTGCCGACCTGTTTGTTAATTGTGCTGGGAATCTTTGCTGGTGACGCTTCCCTGTGCATTTCTACAGCATTTATTGATAGGTCAGCCCCAGGCACCTGGCTTGAAATAACCTGCTGGGATGAAGACAGGAAGATTCTGTCTGGAGATTTCCTTGGCCCAATGGTGTTTCCTTTCCAGGGCTTGATCTGGGACCTGGGAGCAGACTTTGCCAGGATAGCCTTCTACTGTTGCAGGGTGGAGATTGCAAAGCACGTCCTCACAAGGACATTTTTTACGTGTTATCTCACCTTGTTTACATGTTGTCACAATCCTACGGAGACAAGGCTTATCACAGATAAGAAAACTGAGGCAGAGATGAACTAAATTGCCCAACCTCTCCAAGCATTCACCAGTACTGACCCCGGTGCCAAACGCTTTAGGTCCTCACTGAGTTTACCTGAACTTTGGATCAGCAATACAGACGTGCCCACACTCACTTGGACTGACCACCTCAAGACTCCTGTGTCTAATCTTTCCCAACTTCTGAGAGAGGGCTCAGATCAGAAGGGAAGAAAAGAGAACCCAGAGGTTTGGGAGCCTGTCTCACACATGTCCATCCGAGCCCAAGTGTGGGTAGGCCGTGACTAGTTCCAATGTTCCCAGAGCAGGGGTGCTGCAAGCAGATGGCCAGTCCCTCACTGGGATGAGAAGCAAAGAAACAGCTCACCCGGGATCCCCTAGAGGCAAGACCAGTGTTCTACCCTTATACTGTGTCTCTACCCTGCCGGCCACAGAGCAGAAGGGCTCGGGTCTTCATTTGAGAGGCTGAAGTGGGGTGAGAAGTGTGTTCCAGGTGCAAAATTTAAAGGAGTGCCCCCAAAACTCAAGAACCAGGAGGAAGAATATCCGAATGCAATATTTTTTAAAAATCCAAATGAAGGCACAAAATCCACGGGGACTAAAATGTCAAATTTTTGGATGATGACAAGATCAGAATCATGTGGTGACAAGACATACTGGAGCCTGGGGCAACAGGAAAAAAAAAAATCAGTTGGCCCGATCCTGTCTTCATTTACAGTTGTGCGATTTTGTTCACCATGAACTGCTGACATTAATTTTTATATTCGTAAGCATTACGTTAAAATATGACTTATCCTGATTACTGAGCTTTTGGTGTTTTCTTAGATCTCGTGTCTGGGGCACGTACCTCTCCCGCCTCGCCCTTTTCCGGCTTCCCCTCTTTGGGATTTGCCCCTACTTTGGAGCTGGTGGCAGACCCAGCTGGTTCTGACTCAGAGCCCTTCATCGGCAAAGCATAGCCAGCAGCGCCCACCCCATGGAGAAACAAAAATTCAAGGGGAAATGAGATAAGGAGGAAAGGGGATCGTCTAGTTGCAGACTTGGATGGTTATTTTGAAAGTAGAGAATTAACTTCTCTTGTCAGGCTGAGAGACTGCAAAACAATAGTGCTTGGAGCTGTCTTTCAAGATGACCTAATTTCACCCAAAAGGGGGACATCTTTGGAAACAATAAAAGGGAAGCACGAAAAAGGCAGATGAAGCTTGTGCTAAAAAAATAAACAACGTCCAGTGTCAATGTGCCATCACCGTCCCCTGCCTTCCCAGGTTGCTTCTGTGTGAGAAGTCACATGTCTGCAGCAGAGATCGTGCCATCTTCAGACAGAACAATTGCACAACGGTTTGCTGGTTGCAAAATCCACGGTCTGAGCCTCGCATTCCAGCTGCGAGGTAAGTAAGACAGGCCCATCTCCATCCCCCCTTCCGCAAGGGTGGAAGCCAGCTTCAAGGAGATTAACCCATGTGTGCCACAGGCAGTCAGGACCAGCCAGCACTCCCGCTGAAGGCCTGTCCTCATCTAGCACACAGCCGGGTACAAAAAGGGGAAGATGCATAAATCCAAACTCAAACATGATCAGAGGCCAACGAGGCCCAGCAAAATCCAAGAAAACACTTCCGCTTGTCTTTCTGTGTCTCTGCTCGTCCATCCATCATCCATCCACCCGTCATCCACCTAGCCATCCCATCCACCTCACCTACAGAGATACACATAGCACATAGAGCTAGTGTCCCTCAAGGCCACCCCCATGACTGCTTGATGGATGCTGTGATGGCAGTTCAGAAGAGGGACATTTTTCAATTAGATGCTCTAGTGCCGGAGCTGGAAGGAGCCTTCACAAAGCTCGAGAACAAGCGTTGGCGAGGGGGCATCGCACCATTTTGGGGACAGTGTTATCATTGATATGAGGGTGCTAGGTCTTTGGGATGCTTCCTCCTGGAGGGTGATACTCTCTCGCAGGGGTGCACCCCGGGACACCCTCACAGAGGGGAGCTTCCCACACTCACATTGAACTCCTCTCGAAACTGCTTGCAGTCATCAGCCGACCGGACACGGAACTCCTCCTCCAGGTGCCCCACGGGGATGGGAAAGAACTTCTTGGGTCCCGAGGGCGACCTGCTGAGCAGCATTACTCGCTGCTGCTCTGTGGGATCAAAAACACGAGGCCCATTGAGCCACATGCCTGGAGGGGCGCCCCATCAACCCAACGGAGGGACCACACTCCCGAAGAAATGACAGGGCTGGAGGGAGTGACAGTCCTCTCAAGTCACACAGTCAAGCATCAGCCAGGCCCCGGGCAATTGAATCCACACACCTGCCTCCTATGAGGCACCCACAGTATTTGTAAGTGATGGGCATCGCTCTGTCCAGTGTCACCTGCTTCCCTCATCGGAGATACCCTGTCCCCTTCTCCCCCAGACCACTTGTCCACCCACCCTCCCTCCCGTCGTTCTTTCCCTCCAGCCCCTGCTCCTTCCACAAAGGATCTGAGGCAGCTTCGTGGTCCAACTCAGGGTGCCAGGTTTGGAACTAGAGAAGAGGAATTATAGCTTCTGGGTGCAAGCTCCAAACAGACTGGAAATCCGTTAGGATGTGATTCTCTCTCGGCCTCCTTTTCTTTGTAACAAATAGGCCTGGTTCCTCGAACCCCAAGAGCGCCAAGGGAAATAGGAAAGACCATCCTTGTTTGGGGAGGGGTCCGGGGTAGGAAGAAGGAGAAAGGCTGGTTTTCCAGGGATTTCCTGGACAAGCTGCTCCCACAAGTTCTGAGTGAGAGGTAAGACGAGCAGTTACGGGCATGGGGCTCTATTCTCAGAGAACGAGCCGATACTGACAAAGTCAACGTGGTAACTCGACTGTCACACGTGCAAAGCCATTCTGAAGCCCAGCCAAAAGCTTCACCCAAGGCTCACGCCTCCAAATGAAAGAAGAGAGCAGATGAGCCCACAGGGCTTCCCCCGCCCCCGGTCATTCCACTCCTGAAATGCGCTTCAAAGCTGCATTTCAGCTGGGTCCTTCGTGGCTGATATCATTTTTATTATTTCAGGATTGGTTTTAAAATTCTATGTAAGTCTGACCGCATGTGTCTTCCCCCACCCACCCTGGTACAACCAGGTAGGGATCTGACGACGGGAAGTTGTAGTCACTGGTACAAACCAATATTTTTAAAGCCTCTCCCTTCTACACCTTTCTTGGTCCCCTTGATGCGTGGAAAGAAAAACAATGTGCCTCTGTAAGTTGCCTTGACAAGTGAGAAACTGCACCTCAAACTTAAAAGTTGGAGACGACCCCCAACTGACTCTGAGCCTCTGTAAACACGAAACTCTTAGTAGTTTAGTAGAACAAATCACTTCTTTCAGTTTCATCCTAAAACAGTACAATTCCCCTTGAATACTTTAGCCTGTGAGCCAGACAGTCTTATCTTAGAATGACGGTAAGGCCTTGTTGAAAAGCGAAGTTATATATGAACACCCAGTGAAAACGACAGGATATGAACAGTCTCTCCAAAAAAGCCACAAACTGAAATGTCTCAAACGTCTGTGTGACACCAGAAAGAAAAAGGATCCTTGAAGTTCAGTTTTAAAAGAGTGAAATTCTACACTTATAAATGACAGCCTAATACCAAATAAAGCCAGCCGAAAGTCACATAGCCAGAAGAAGTTCCAAGTTACGTCACATGTTAAAGAACATCACCCTCTGTCTGCTAAGAGAGAGCCTGTTTCCCCCAGGCCCCAGCCCGAGGGGGGTTTTGGTACCTTGTTCCTCCAATATCCCATTGGGCATCTTCTTGTCGTTGGTGCTGACCACGGCTTTCCTCTGCTTCCTGAACCTTGGAGGCACAAAACTCGTTAGGTTTCAGGGAGTCCGGGTTTCCAAACTGCCAAGAGCCCTTGGCACACCAATACCCACCAGGTGAGCCGGGAAAAACTCTTCCTGCTGCTCATGATTGAGCCGCCCTAAGGCCCCGCTGTCCCAAGTCCCCCAGGCCCGGCTTCCTGGCCCTCCTCTGCAGTGTGGCCCACGCCCCGCAGCTCTGAGAAGGCTCATTTCCTCATCTGAGCTGGTTGGGGCAAGTCGGCGCCCGGGGACACTCCTACCTGAAGAAGTAGGCGGCGAGGAAGAGGAAGAGGAAGAGGAGGAACAACAGCAGCGGTAGCAGCAGCCAGATGAGCAGCGGCTGGGAGGCCCCGGGGTCCGGGGGGCCTGCAGGGGGGAAGGACACCAGGTGAGAGGCAAGGAAGGGCCCCGCACTTAACAGTGTGCAAAGCAGCCCTCTCCACCAGCCCTTCTTCCTGCACACCATAGCCCCACCCTACAGTTTGCAAGGTGGTTCCACCTTCCGGTCGATGGTGTCCATGGATACCCCACAAGGGGACAGGTGATCAATCACTGCTGTTGACACAGAGAAAGAAACTGGGACTGAGGAGTGGGTGACGTGACTTGTCCAAGGTCCCCTGGGGACGGTACAACAGGGGTGAGTTCCTGGCTTCTCGAGGGGCCTGCTGGCCCATCTGCCTGTCTCCCCTGAGCCCCTAGGGCACTGTCTCTTTCCCTAAGGAGGCAGAATTGTGTGCTGTCCTGGGACAGCAGTGGGAGTCTGATTCGGTGCAGCTCTGTGCCTGGCTGGGGTGTGCCAGCTTGGGCAGGAGCTCAGGACACAGGAAAGCAGCCTCGCCCCTGGCTGGGTACAGGCCTTGAGGGCCTGGCACGTGGTGAGCTGGCATTCCAGAGCTTCCAGCTCCCTGGTCCACCTGCCTGAGGTCAAAAGTCACCAGGTGCCACACTTTCTCTTACTTAGCACCCCACACCTGCCAGGCTGACATTCCTTAACCAGAGAGAGATCCACGTCCCTGGATTCAGCTCAGGGGTCTCACGACTGCCCAGGACCTGTCCCTGTCCTGTAAGTCCAAATTCCGATGGGCACTGGTGACCTCACTGCCACCCTCAGACTCCACCCACTAGCCCAACATCTAACTTTCTTCCTGTTCTTCCTCAGCTTGCCCTCCTCACCAAAATGCTCCCACTCCTCCAGGACCACCTTAAAGGCTCCCTCCTCCAGGAAGCCCATGGGGCTCTTCTTCTGTGGACCCACAGGGGCGTTAGATACCTCAAAGGACAGACCCTACTCTGCATGAGTGAACAGGTCCTCAGAGCTGCTGCCTGGGCTCCCTTGTTTCTGTGGAAGCCGCCTGAAAGCAACAACTGGGTCATCAACTCTTTGAGGTCCCAGAGGCACAAAATCTCAGCCCCAGAGCCCAGTGCGGGCTCCATGCACTTTCTCCCTGGGGCCAGCTCGGACCCTCATGGATGCTTGGGCGCTGGGAGGACTCCACAGCCCTGAAGGCTTCCCATCACCTTGCACTCTCACGTGTGCTCTGAAGGTGGCCTCCATGGCTCTCTGCCTTACCCCCTAGGTTGTGAGCTCCCTGGGACAGCGACGGGGCATTTCTCCGCCATCCCTCCACCTCTAAGGTTCTGCCACTGACTCTGGTACCCTGTAAGTGGTCTGTGCATACATTCCTAATTAATGATGATTGCTAAGGCCTTGAGTGACCATCAGATGTGGAAGGTCACGGAGGACATAGCTGTTCCACATGAGGAGGTGTCATCTGCCACGAGGCGAGGGTACTTTCAATCTAGCTCACCTGTGCCTGACGTACCCTCCTTCTAGGCTGCATCAATGCCCCCTCCATCTGGCTAGCAGTGCTCAGGGGTCCAGTGGTCTCGTAGATCTATGGTGTCTATGGCCCCTGCCCAGTGGGGCTGCTTCTGGCTCCACACAAGGTCAGGCTGAGCGGCTGGGAGGGTCTGCTCCAGACCTCGCCTCCTGCCCTGCCCTGTCCACTGCAGAGCATCACTGGGAAGAAAGCTGGCCTGAAGCTTCCATGCCTGTAGCTCCGGGGAGCACCCTCCCCACCCTGCTAGGGCCTCGCAAACAACTTAAGCCTTGGATGATGAGGGAGACCCCTGACACTGAGGGAAGAGCAGAGCCCAGCCCTAGAGAGGGCTTGGCTGCTCCAGCAACTCCTGACCTGGTTCAGTCCCTTCCCAGCCAAAGGCAGCCACAAAGCTTGGCTCCCTTCCCCTTCCTCCCTTCCACATGTACCCAAGTTCACCTGCCCTCCTCTGGGTCCCCGCACAGCAAAACTCCCCACTTGTATATCTCCAGAGGTCAGGCTCTGGGCCCAGTTCTGCACAGGTGGTGACCCAACTGATCAGTTTGTGGGGTCCTCTTGTTCTGAGAGAGAGGATGGAAGCTCTCCCTGGATTCTGGTGAGGAAACTAGAGTCCAGCCTCTACGTTCATGCCTGCAGTGAAGGCTGCAGTGACGGACATGGGTGATTCCATAGAGGGCAGGGCTGAATGTTCCAAGCCCCAAAGGGGCCACCCACATGGGCAGAAGTGATGAGTCACAGGGACCAGTGGACTCCCTGGCTCTGGTTTCTGCCATTCGTTAGTAGCTGCCTCTGTTCCAGAGGGCAGGGGCTGAGATCACAAACCCCAAGGCTTCCCAAGATAAGGTAGGAACATCTCTGAGTAGGGTGGGCAGTTCTGGTGCGGCCCTGGGGAGCTGGGAGAATCCATGCCCTATCTACAAGGGGTAGCCACTTCTCAGCTCCAGCCCACTGGGGCCAAGCGGAAGGTGGCCTAGTTCCTCAAATTTCTCACAAAGATTTATATTTTTATGTAAAACTCTTCTGATTTCTAAATATTGGTAAGTAATTTAATTTAAATATAATTTTGTAAAACAGTGAGTATGAACCAGAAAGAAAAAAATAAATAAAAACAATAAAACAAAACAAAACTCCCCTACATCCTGGTCAGTATCCCCCGGGCACCAACTCCGGAAGAAATTCCAGAGTTACGTTCTGTTTTCATTTCATGCTGTTGCGGCTTGCGTGGAGCGGAGCGGGTCAAGGGTCAGAGTAGGGAGGAGCAGACGGGAACCTCTCCTGAGTAGGAAGTACTCAGCACCGTCAACCGGAAGCAGCCTTCTTCCTGCATTACCGTCAAGCTGACGCTCAAAGCTAAGGGTGTACGTGCGTTCACATCAATTTCACACATCGCACGCCTGCCACAAGCGTGTATTTGTGTTTGCTGACATAGAATCCAGTCTGGAAAACTGAAAGTCTTAGGCTTGAGGGAGGGTTGGGAGGAGACCAGGAAGATGGCAGCCTTGGCTAAAGAGTGACCACCCAGTGCCCTCTGCCAGGAGACTGGTTCCAAGCTTCCCATAACAGCCAGGGTCTTCCAGAGACTGCCTCAGCTCCGTCAGAGCACTCTGCTCTCACCGGGCTCCCTGTCTGCTTTCCTCTCCTCCTTGTCTCTCCTCCTTTCGCCTGAGTCTTCCTTTTCCTGGGAACCCCAGAGATGGAGCATGTCCGCACTGGAGGGTGAGGGTCACTCAAGGATAGGTCTGCAAATGGATGGTTGAAGGTCTCAACTCACACTCCTGCCTACGATTTCCAATGTTCAGGAGCCCTGTCTCTTTCCCAGAATTAAATCTAGTCTCAGTTTCAAAGTGCATCTTTTCTGACATTTTCTTCTGTACATTTACATTCATAAATATGCGGTTTTGGCAAATAAATAGACTCATGCTACTCTCTCATATCCTCTGAGGCTTTGTGGATTGTAAGTACTGTTATTTTAAAGAATCATGAAGAAAGAAAAAAAAATGATACTAATTATAACTATGAAGTGGTACCAATTTTAAGACGTCCCGATATAGCCATGTTAAATATGACAAAAGCAAATGAAATACACCACTGAGACAGTTCCATGAGGGCCTGGCTTATTCTGCTGTCTGTCTTGGAGAGTCTCCAGGTCAGCCAGACAGGCTTCCTCGTTCTGTTTAGCAGCTGCTTGGATCCCATTTTTTGGATAGACCAAAATAGGAGGGACACGTAGGTTGCTTCCAACCATTTTGCTATCACCTACAATTCCGCTCTCTCTCTCTCTCTGTCTGTGGATCTCGCAAGTGTTTCTGTGAGATAGCTCCTAAAAGTGGACTTTGTGTGTCAGCGTGCTTGTGCATGGCGTTTTAATGGAATTGTCAAGTTACCAGCCACAGTTTCCAAAGTCTACACTCACCTATCGTGTACAATGGTGCAATTTCAGTTCTCCTGAATACGGGCAATCCTTTTCATTTTGATCCATTAATATGGAAAGTGATAATGTCATTTTAATTTGCTCTTCTCTAATTCTAGACAGTTGAGCATTTTTCCATTTGTAGTGGCATATTAATTAGATGTTTGTATTTTGTCTGGTTATATTCTTTCTTTACCCAGTTTCCTACTATGTTCTTTGACATGTTAAATTTTGAGGATTATAATATGGGTAATAACATTTGATTCTATCATCTGTAAATATTTACCCTCAAACTCTTGTGTAAAAGAATGAGTGAGTGGATGGCCTGAGCCCGCGGGTTCGAGACCCGCCTGGGCAGCGAGACCTCATCTCTAATAAATCAAAAAATCAGCCAGGCGTGGGAGTGCGCGCCTGTAATTCCAGCTACTCGGAAGGCTGAGGCGGAAGGATCGCCGGAGCCCAGTGGGTCGAGGCTGCGGTGGCCCGGAGCGGCCACTGCACTCCAGTCTGGGCGACTGAGTGAGACTCCGACTCAAAAAAAAAGAAAGAAAGTGTTTTGATGACTATTGAACGCATTTTGCTCAAGGGGCAAATGAAACAATTTCCTGTTACTTTGGTACTAAGTGGCATGTGTTATCATCTCAAAGGATACTTCATATTCCTTTCAGGCATCAGATGAAGATCTAAAGAGCACGAGGTCAGGCTCCCCTCCAGAGTGCTAGGCCGCAGAAGCCTGTCTGCATCTTATAACCAGGGCCCGTTCTACTCTGGCTTGTGTGACCAATGGCCGTAGCTAAGCAAGTTGAGGCCTCAGCGGAAGTTGTACCGAGGTGTGAGTTTCAAATTGATTCTATTCTGGTTGCCGAGGTCACATGACAGCCCCCCTTCCTGAAAGTAGCACCCCACGTCCACAGCAATCTTATGAGTAAAGAATTCTGTTTTCTAGTACACTGAAAACCCCCAGGTGTGGAGTGGATGGCATTTCGACGCTGCTCACTGTGCCACCTACAGGAGTGTCTGCAGAGCTCTGGCAGGTTCTTCCTCACTTTGGGGCAAACGGATGCTCTGGCCTTTATGGCTCTTGGATGTGAACAGGCACATCCAGGCAGCTTGCCAGTTGGTTGGCCCTGGGAAGACAGGTCAGGGTTGTGGGTGACGTAGTTCATTGAGCCTTCCTGTGGATGGGGACATCTGCCAGCTTCCTCTCTGCCTGCATGGGGACTCAGCATGATCAGGGCAGTCTGAAATGCCCCAGGCGATGAGACACCGCCCATGACCAGCACCTGGAGGGCTGGCTTGCTAAGAGGCAACATGGCACATGCAGTTTGCTGGCGGCATCTGGTCTTTCTTTTTTGTGGTTTTGGATTTCTCCGGGATTTCAAGATGAGGAGGGAAAATGACGGATGGGCCCTTAGAACTGCTCTCCTGGCTGGGGGCTGTGTCAGTGAGGAACCTTCACTTCCTGCCTCCTCTTGGGTCCAGAGATGCGCTTGGAGGACATTCGTCCAGGGCTAGAAAATCATGTGAGGTCCTTGAGCTGGTGGGATTGAACCCTTGACCAGCCTGAATGGTACCAACTTCTAAGCTGCTTCTACAAGGTTTTTCTGGAGGGAGGGAGGTCATTTTTGTCTTTCCTAAGTATTGCTGTGCCAAGTGTGAAGCTTAATTTTATACACCAACCTGACTGGGCCACGGAGGCTCACATAGACATTTCCTCAAACATCATCCTGGATGTGTCTGTGAGAGTGTTTTAGGTGACATTAACATTTAAACAGGTGGACTGAGTCAAGCAGATGGCCTTCCTAATGAGGGTGGGACCCCGCTAACCAACTGAGGACCTGAACAGAACAAAAAGGGGAATCTACCCAGAGTCACAGAGACTTCTCCTGCCTGACAGCCTTCGAAGCGTGACATCAGCTCGTCCTGAACCCACAGCAGCCTATAGAGTTTTGGACACGACTGGGACATCAACCGTGCAGATTTGGGATTTGCCAGCCTCCATATCGGATGAGTCAATTCCTTGTAATAAAGATATATGTACCGATAACTCCTTATAACAATATATTTATATTATCTATATAACAAATAATAAATTTGTCTACTCTTTATGATAAACACATATTTATATATTTGCATCTATGTATAGGCTATGTATATGTGTGTGTATTATATATATAATCTCCTATTGGTTCTGCTTCTCAGGCAAACCCTGGCTAACACCCAGAGAGACACTCAGTCAGAGCTGTCATCAGCGCTTTGTCCCTGAGGGTTGGGGCTGGAGAGAGAAAGGATGCAGCAGGCCTGGCACTAGGCCCCAGGGCAGAGTGAGGGTCCAGCCCCTGCTGGTCACAGCTTCCTCCTGACACTGACGCGGGAGGATATGGGCAGCCATGGAGGGGTCTAGAAGTCTACTGTGGAAGGCATGGAGGTTCCCAGGAAATCTGTGTCAACTCCTTGAGGACCCTGAACTCTCTTGGGGACCTGGGTCTCTCTCTGTGCGGGGCACTGTCTAAGAGGGAGATAAGCGGATACTGAAAAGTCAACTATCTGAGCAGTAAAAGACTGGCCAGGTCATTGTCCAATGAGGACACACCCCTCTTACCCATGGTAAGATACAGTCAATGCTGATGACTATGTGCCCGGGAGTGCTTTACGTGCAGACATCCTTTAATACAACATTGCTCAGAGAAGGTATTATTTTTCTTAAATTTATTTTAAATTATTACTATTTTTTTAGTAGGCAGGATCTCACTCTGTCACCTAGGCTGGAGTGCAGTGGAGTGATCATAGCCCACTGCAGCCTCTAACTCCTGGACTCAAGGTACCTCAGCCTCTCAAGAAGTTGGGACTACAGGCATACATCATGGGTAATTTTTTTTTTTGGAGAGATGGGGTCTTGGTATGTTGTCTAGGCTGGTCTCAAACTCTTGGCCTCAAGCAAGCTTTCTGCCTTGACTTCCCGAGGTCAGAATGTGCTGGGATTGCAAGCGTGAGCCACTGCACCTAGCAGGATTCTTGTTTGCTGTTGTTCAAAACAAACCTAATCAATATTTTACCTAAGATATTAACAATAATTTTTTTTGAGGCGGAGTCTAACTCTGTTACCCACACTAGAGTGCAGTGGCACACTCACAGCCACAGGTAGCCTCTACCTGCTGGGCTCAGACGATCCTTCTGCCTCAGCCTTCCAGTAACATAGAACTACAGGCACATGCTACCATGCCTGGTTTATTTATTTATTTCTTTTTCTTTTTTTTCTGAGTTGGAGTCTCACTCTGTCGCCCAGACTGGAGTGCAGTGGCCACTCCCGGCCACCGCAGCCTCGACCTGCTGGGCTCCGGCGATCCTTCCGCTTCAGCCTTCAGAGTAGCCGGAATTACAGGCATGCGCTACCATGCCCGGCTGATTTTTTGATTTATTGGAGAGATGAGGTCTTGCTGCCCAGGCGGGTCTCGAACCCGCGGGCTCAGGCAATCTGCTCACCTCAGCCTTCCAAAGGCGCGGGATTGCAGGCTGAGCCACCTTTTTATTGTAGAGACAGGGTCTCACCAAGTTGCCCAGGCTGGTCTCGAACCCCTGAGCTCAGGCAATCCTCTTGCCTTGGCCTCCCAAAGTGCTGGGATTCCAGGCTTGAGCCCCCGCGCCCAGCCTGACAGTAATTCTTAATCATCTCTTAATAATTCTTAATTTCTTAATTACTGTCATTAACTGTTACATTTACATTTGTCAGTTACATTAACTGTCCGTGTTTATATTTCCCTGATCACCTGGTCTGTGTTTGTTCATGGCTAGTTTTTGGCACAGTGGGATTCTGGGGGGATTTTTAGCCTTTTTGCTCTTCTGCTTCTCACCAAGGCTGACTCTGACTTTCAGTAGGGGGTGTAGATGTGTTGCCTTCAGAACATAAGCTTTGCTAAACAAATAGATACTAAACTAGCATTTTTAGCCCACCTGTTTTTATAGGCACAAAATATTGCAAACACACTAAGAACGGAGAGGCAAGCAGGACAGCCGATTGCGAGGTGGATGGGACCTTACCTGATGTCGTGGTGGTCCAGTTGCTCTCTGTGGTGGTGGTCTCGTTGCCCTTGAGAGCCCTGGCAAGCGGTAAACTAACACCCACCAGCAGGAGTGGACAGAGGGGCTCCATGGTGGACCTGCAAAGAGACAGGGACATGCTTAGACGTGACGGTGAGATGGTAAGAGCCAGCTTCATATCAGGGCTTCCTCTGAGCCCACAATTTTACCTGCCACATGCCCAGATGGTTTCTTTGAGACTTCACAACACCAGGGCATTGTAGTTACCATGACTCCATGTATTCATGCAAAGAAGGAAACCAAGGTTCAGAGGCCCAGCTCTGCAGAGGGTGGAGCAGGGATTTGGATTACGTCCCAGACCCCGGCCCTTGTCCACACCACTTAGCAGAAGTCTCATCTGGGTGACCCAGCCTGGCATCCTGGACCTGTCACGATCAGCCCTCCATGCCTCCTGAGGATCTGACCTCCCTTTCACACCTGGCCAAAAAGTCCTTTCACAGGCCGAAATAACAGAGCTTTCCAGAGTTTGTTCATTTCCCTTTCACTCTGCCTGGGAAAACGCGATCCTTTCACAGTTTGGCTCAGAAGCCTCATTGCCCAGCTGTGGCCTTCCTCTGTTCCTACACTCTTGTTCTAGCTCTGGAAGCTTCCATGGGTATCACATCTGACTGTGCCCATGTCTAAACTCTCAGGTGAACTGGAGGTAAATTCCCTCCGTGAGGAGGAGGCCACGGTTGGCTCATCGTGACAGAGCCGGTGGGGACCCTTGGGAGCAGAGGTGAGTATTTATTGGGGTGATGGGTGGAGGCCCGTGGCAGCCCAGATTGTGAAGTGCCTCAAGACAGAAAAAGACGTTTTCATGATGGAACCCGCAGGCGGTCACCTCAGACCGCGACCTGGGACTTCATTTTGCCAAAAAATCTTTTTTTTTTAGGAAGCAGGAATTTATTAAGAAGACAGGAAAGCTCTCTGAACCTGCAGGAGGGGACCTGAAAGAGGGCTGTCCTTGCCAAAAAAATCTTGGCTCATCAGTAAACGTGACATTGACTGCTTGGTTGTGCAGAAACTCTCACTAGAGGTTCACTGGCAGGCGAAGGTGGGTGGTAGTATCTGCTGAATGGGATTTGCTGGTGACAATGCTGACATGTCGAGATGTGCTCCCTCTCTTTCCCATCCACTGAACCCTGTCCAGGTCAGGCTGGGGTGCCTTGTCCCCACCGACAGCACTTTCTTGCACAAAAGCCTCCCTTGGGGATGCAAACAGACTCCGTTTCAGGACAGAGGCCAAGAGATATTCATTCCTGTGACTGCTTGCACGTGAAACGCTAATGCTTGTAATTAAAGAAGACATCCGAATGAGCAGGAAAAATCCTAATTGTTTTGCAGTAATCACTACTCTTAAGATGAGATCATTACGAGCACATTGTAACAATTAGCCCAGAACAACTATGAGAGTGACAATCACACTTTCACTTATTTCCTGTTTTTTTTTTTTTAATTTCCAAAATGCACCTTTTAGCTTTATAAAACGAGTCACACACCACACAAATAGTTTTCGCTATGTGAGCACCTACTGTGTGCTGGGCCCTTTCTGTGGTATTATCTGCACAGTAACCCAGGAAAACTGACAAACAGAGGCTCCTGAAGCATGAGGAACTGGGCCAAAGCGGGGCTGGAAATTGTGGAAGAGACAGAATTTGAACCTAGGACTGCTGGAGACAAAATTCTCTCTCCACCTCCATTCTGTCCTAGTCCTTCCATGCCATAGAGCTTTGCACATGTTGGCATACACTGTTTTTTTTTTTTTTTTAAATCTTTGTTGCACACTGCCATGATGCTTTTAATATACTCAAGTAAATCACAGAGTAATTGATTGGGAAGTAATTGTTTTAACACAACTCCAGTGATGCAGAATTCCTAGTTGAAGCATTTTTCTCATTTCATGCATTAATTTGACAACATTCCTCCCCAAATGCTCCATGATCTCAGAGGAGGCTGACACCCTTGAGAAAGGCAAAGATCAATTCATTCATGTATTACACACTGAGGTCTGGAAGTGCTTCCTGCAGCAGCAGGTGATTTTTTTCGATGTGACCAGCAGAGGGCAATCAACTTTGCGGAATTCAAAACTTGTCCCACAATCTGGAGCCCTGTTACTATCCCACTTATATTTCAAGACCAATAACAACTTGACATTCCCCGGTCAGTCACTCTCACAGGGCTCACACGAATGACCTGGTAAGCACAGACACAAATCCGTACAAGCATAACGCTTAAAATGGTAATCACGCAGAATTTTAAGGATTTGTATTTAATCAGTATCTGTTGTGAGTCGACCAAATGCTAAGTATGTAGGATACAAAATGCATGTGATCTCCAGAACTGAGATGATCAAAAAAGCTTATTTCTGACAAAGCAGATTTTGTTTTTACTCCCCTCAAAAGCCAACCAGCTATCAATTCGATTAGAAATGTCTTTTTATTCCATCTGAGGCCTCCTTAATACTTTTTACTGGGCCACAACTTGGGTCAGGCAGCCTGCTAGACCCTGGAGAAACAAAGATGAACATAGTCCCGTCTCTGCCCTGAAGTGGCTCATTGAAGTGGGAGGACAGATGGAAAGGAAGCCGACCCAATATCCCACTCCCATGGTCCAGAGAAGAGGTCACAGTGCCAAGGGACAAAGGTGAGAGAGCAGTTTCCCAGGAATGAGGTGCAGAGAGAGTTGTCCAGAACAGGAGGCCGAGGGAGAGACAGGCAGGGGGAACAGAGGCACAGAGGATGCCCCAGCAGGACCCATTGTGCAGGCAGTTCATGGTTTGGTCTGCTGGACCGCTGGCACATGAGGGAAGCCAAGATGAGGGAGGATAAAAGGTCTGTAGTGGGATTGAGACAGCCCTGGAATGCTGTGTTTGTTAGAGTCTGGCTTGGTCCTAAAGGCCCATTGCCATCACAACCTACATTATTAGAATCAGAGGTGACCATTTAGGAAAGACGTCCATTCCTGGGCGCAGCTCCAGATGTAAGACATCTGAAGATCTGGGAAATAATGAGTTTATATGGACTGAAGCTGGAAAACATTGGTTATGAGTCGCCATTCAAGTTTTTGAGAGGCAGCCCTAGAATCTGGCCATCGGCTCCTGACACATGGTAGCCTTTGTTGCTCCAGGGTGGTCCATGATTATAGACCTCACCCATCACCTGGAAGCATGTTAGAGATGTAGAATCTCAGGCCCATCTCAGGTCTGCCACTTTTTAAGAAGATTCCTGTGCAGTTCTCATACTCATTAACACTTGAGATGGACTGGTCTAAGAAGGAGTAAGCCAGGGACAATGAGAGTGGACAGGAGAGGAGTTGAGAGGGATTTCAGTTAGAACCCATGGAAGCAGCAGTCAGCTAATGTGGGTGATAAGTAGGGTATCAAGGGTATTGGGATTTCCATCTCAGGAGGTGGCATGGGAGGGTACATCATTGATTAGCGGAGACAAGGAGAATGGGGGGCTCCAGTGTGGGGATAAAGAAGAATTTTAGCTTGGGGCATAAAGCAATAATATGAGCTACTATTTACTGAATTCCAATGAAGCGTGATAAGCCATCTGAGGTTGTGAGATAAATGACCTCATGAACCCTATGAGAAACATCCTGCTGTCCTTGGAGTAGAAATGATAAGTTGAATTTCATAGGGCAGTGGAATATTCTAGGGGAAACTGTCCATAGGAATTTGATTCGGTGGGGGGGGGGGTGGACTGTAGGAGCAGTACTTGGGTGAGGCACTCCAGAGAGATTAGCAGGAGAAGGTCCAGGGTCAAGATGGCCAACAGAAGGAAGTCACTACACTAGTGGCCAAGGAAGGGAACCAGGTGGGAGACAGGGAAATGGTGGTTGGAGCCAGGAGGAAGGCAGGAAGCAGGTGGAGGTGGACAACCAGGAGCAGGAGGGGGGTTGTCTTGACGCCTGTCCTCTTCCCCAAAGCTACTGAAGTGCTTCCTCTCTTGGGGTGATCCCTGGTCACTCTTCAACGTTTACTTAATCCCGCTAGCTGCTGAAGTTGAGTGACCTGAGACAGAGTCTCTCTTCTGAAGTCACACTCCCTGGGGTTGTGTAAGGTGGTCTGGGTGCTGGACCTCTCAACCAGCCCCGGTGTGTCCACTTTCCAGTCCCCGATGCCTGGCCATCCCAGTGACTGGGCTTTCAGAACTTTTGAGGTCAAGGAGGCATCCCTGGCTCGTGCCTTTGAGCAGCAGCCACCTGGATGACCCCATTTGCTCCCAGGGACCCCAAAGTGCCCTTTCCAGAGGACCTGGGGTGTCCAACAGTAACCAGAACTCCACTGCCCCCTGAAGTTTCAAGAAGGTAGTGTATTCTCTCTGCAGCCCAAACACATGACCTGTGCGGTCAAAAATGTGAGGAGGTTCTCACTAATCATCAAGGAGATGCAAATGAAAACCACACTGAGATACCACCTAACTCCAGTCAGAATGGCAATTATCAATAACTCAAAAAATAACAGTTGCTAGAGAAAGTGTGGGGAAAAGGGAACACTCCTACACTGTTGGTGGGAGTGCAAACTAGTGCAAACTGTGGAAAAACAGTGTGGCGGTTCCTAAAAGCTCTAAATATCAACCTCCCATATGACCCTGCAATCCCCCTATGGGGAATATCCCTGAAGAACTCAAATCACTCTATAAAAAAGATACTTGCACACGTATGTTTATCGCAGCATTGTTCACAATAGCAAGAACCTGGAAGCAACCATGCTGTCCATCAAAAGAGGACTGGATTAAAAAAATGTGGTACCTATACACGATGGAATACTACGTAGCCATAAAAAAAGAACAAAATCATGAACTTCGCAGCAACCTGGATGGAACTAGAGTCAATAATCCTGAGTGACCTCTCACGGAAACAAAGATCTGAGTACCACATGTTCTCACGCATATAGCGGACCTTGAACATCCATCATAATACTATAAGAAAAGGTAGGAAACTATGGGGGGGAGGGGAAGGGAGGTGGGATTAACAGTAGTCAATATCTGTCTGGGGACGGGGAGACACCCCTTATCAACAAGGGTGCCTGAACGAAGCATATTTGTATACCCAACCCTTAATTGTACCCCACTATATCAAAATGTAAATATTGATATAAAAAAATGTGAGGAGGTTCTTTTGCTCTTAATGATGAAACAGATGAGATCCTTTTGCAAGGATGCAGGAGACAGCTACTTGGGGGTCATGTTCAAGTTTCAAAGTCACTGCACTTCAAGAGCCCCTGGAATGGATGTCATATAATTTTTTCATCCAAACCAGGACTTCTTTGAGAGGGAAGAAGAGAGCTAAAGCAATTCAAGCCATGTTTCTCTAAAACATTTATTGACCAATGATTTGATTTTATTCAATTAGGAGGCTATTAAGTTGCCCTATTCACAACATATTTCTAAAAATAAAAATACTGTCGGAAGCACATTAACACATTCACGTATATTACACAAATTATTTTTTTTTAAAAAACCTTTTTGTATTGATTATCTAAAAATAAAATAAGAACATAAACAGAATACTTATTCTCGGTACGTGCTCACACACTTTAATCAATTTCTGAGCCTTAGCTGTCCCTAATGTTTCATTCTTAATCTATTTTTAATGTCCTCAATGTTTTATATTTTTTATAAAAATGCCTGAAAAGTCTTCAAATAAGCGTTTTGTGAGTGCTCACCATTTATTTATTTATTTATTTATTTATTTATTTTTGAGTTGGAGCCTCACTCTGTCGCCCA